>NW_015505687.1:297345-336778 GCF_001515645.1 Sinocyclocheilus grahami
GTGTGTCTCTGTGTGTGTGTGTGTGTGTGTGTGTGTGTGTGTGTGTGTGTGTGTGTGTGTGTGTGTGTGTGTGTGTGTGTGTGTGTGTGTGTGTGTGTGTGTGTGTGATGCTGATACTTCAGTGCTGCAAACACATTCTATCCATTAGCATGAAGTACAAGAAAAATGGGTGTAATCTAGAATATCACTAAAACAGTCAACTATGTGTTTCTGCATTGAAATGAAAGACTTTTCATTTACAAGAACAATATATTCTCCTGTGAGTATATTGCCTTAATCCGTAAGTGTCTGTTCTAAATCCACTTTATAGTAAAACAGAGAGGAGAGGCAATTAAAGTGAAGATTTTGGATAAGTAAAAACATTTTAAAGGAGTCATGAAGAACAATTCACAAAACCTAACGGGAACTGTGTATTTTATTGATGTATTATATGGTCAAGAAAAACAGACAAAATGGCAGCAGTTAATATTAAGGTCATGCATCCATGCCAGTAGATGTCAGTATAAAATCCAAGACCACTGGGAAAAATAAGATCTAGTGTCATGACAAATCCTCCCCCAACCCATCAAAATTGTACATATATATTTCTTTATGATTTTGATTAGCTTCAGTAAGCAACCTATCCAATTAGCCTGATAGTTTCGTATGCCGTTAATAAATAGCCTGATAACAAATGGCAGATAAATCACTGCAGGGCTCACAACATTTCAAAATCCCTGGTAGCCCTTCAGGCAGGCATTCTTCACATTTTGGTAGCCCAAAATGAATTTAACTAGCCTTAATAAAAATACAACTGCAGAACTTCTCTGCAGATAAATCAGCATAATCAAAAACATCTGTGATTGTATTTTTTTTTTTTTTCAAATAACATGTCAAGAGGTTCAACAGATCACAAAACTCACGGTTCGGATCATAGCCTATTAAGGATTTTGAGTCACAGATTGGATAATTTTTCGGATTATCCCCCAAAAAAAAAGGTTCTTTATTATTAAGAACCCTTATTATTTAAAGAAAACTTTAAGTACTTCTTTGATACCACAGCAAAAACTATAGCATATCCATATAGTCCATTCAGCATGCTTCTGTTTTTTTAAATAAAACCAAATAATCCACACATAAAATGAAGCCCAAGTATATTGGAAAAAGCCCATGTACTGTAGGCTACATTAACTGTAGATGTTTACTGTACATAGAGATTTTCACAGAGGAAATAAACAAATATCCTGCTCATTATATTCCAACTGCCATATAAAACTCCATGTAATCGCCTAAATATGAGCTACTGATAATGAAAACTCAAACACAAGTTTTATCCAGGCCCATTTTAGTTGTATACACAAAGAGCTCTCCCTTTATAATCACTAAAAAGCTGCCACTCCTCTTAGTTCATCGTGATCTCAAAGTTTTGTTATAATGAGAAGATTCGCGAGCATTTAACTCAGCACTAAATAAAAACACAAACACGTACGGGATAGTTTGCACCCATGGATCGGCGCCTATGAACATTAATAATAAAGTAAAAAAAAATGTATAGACAGTGAACCATTCATCAGTAATAATAATAACAAATAAACAAATTACAAGCATAGATAAAATAGTTAGCTACAAATAAAATGAGATCCAACATTAGTTTGCAGGTACATAAATGTAATAATTAAGTGTAAAATAACACTGCATAATGTTCAATGTAGAAATTAAATTAAAGTTATGTTTTGTTGTTTGATTACCATTAAGGAAACTGACAGCAGCAGGTATTTATAGACTGCAGACCTGGTGCACGGACCCAATATAATGATACACATGCGATTTCTTTCTTCACGGTTTATGTTCACTTAAGACATAACTGACTGTTTATGAGAATACTGTGTGTATGTGTCCGTCCCATTGCAAGGATACGCGAAAGAGGATTCAATTCAGTGTTCATGCGCTGTCTGAAACACCACTCTCTGTGTGCGCGCTCTTTAGCCTCTTTAGCCTCCAGCCGCTTGAATGGATTAAAACGCTTGACTGTTTAAATTGGCAAGACTTACAAACACGTGCAAATGATCAACCATGATCGGGTTCAACCCTGCAAGCGAGTGAACAGTGCAAATCAAGGAAGGAATTTTAAATCACTATTCAAGATAGCCCGCGGGGCAGGGTGGTGATATATCCTATTTTGGTAGCCCGACTGGAAGGCACAATAGCCCCGGGATGTCGGGCTAGCGATTTTGTGAGCCCTGCGCTGACTTCAGAATGGCATGATAGTACTCTATTTCTAGCAGATATGGCCACATGCCATATATTAGGTATAACTTCGGTCCTGGAGGGCCACTGTCCTGCAGAGTTTAGCTCCAACCCTAATCAAATACACCTGCCTGTAGTGATCTTGAAAACCTTGATTAGCTTGTTCAGGTGTGTTTGATTAGGGTTGGAGCTAAACTCTGCATGAAAGTGGCTCTCCAGGACCAAAGTTGCCCATCCCTGTATTAGCACATACCTGCTTATTACTGTGGCAAGAAGCTATTTGTTTGATGTGTGAACTGCGCATGCGCATACACAATTACTCTGACTATTTCTGGAATTTATGGCAAAGATGGTAAGAGTAGTATATGGCAATATATGTTACTACTGTATGTGGTATATGACCATAAATAACAGAACAATTGAGAGGAGAATGCCAGTATATGACATGCTAAATGAAATGCTAAAATTTGGTATTTGGCAATATGTGACAGAAATCTTACTGAAAGCACCTTTAACATATTACATAATACCTCTGTTTGTGAATGTATACAGCCTTAGTGAGACAGTTAGTGAAAGTCTATTCTCTCTTCTTCATAACAGTGTTAAAGGTTTCATGTGTGTGTGTGTGTGTGTGTGTGTGTGTGTGTCTACAATATTAGTATCATATACCTTGGGGTAATGGACTTATAATCCTTAACCCCCATTTCAGGGCTCAGTCAAAGTTTGTGTTGGCTCCACTCTGTATGCACACCCCCCAATGGATTCACACACATTTTAACACACATTAGCATTGATAATCTTGCCATCATGACTCCTTGTGTAGATTTTCCAGAAAAGAACCACTCCCAGAACTGAAAAAAAACCCAGTGGCAGAAGGCAATCAAATATCCAGCTACACTAGTCTTACACACACACACATAAGTGAACACGTTAAAAATAAAATATATTCATGCACATCTAGCTCACGGCCTCACACACAACATGCATGATGTTCTCCCACACCCTGTGGTTGTGCACATGCGAGTATAATTAAAGATGCACTCTGGAGATTTGAACATTCCAGAGATAGCAAGATTTACTGTTTTAATTGTATTTGGCCAAATCGGGGCTCTTAACCCCCTTAAGAAGGGATCTAGTGATGTAGGGGAAGGGGGACTTCGGCCATATCTGCCAAAATCGCATCAATACTCAATGTTCTCCTCTTTTTTGTGTGTGCATGTCCACAGGACGGGCCGATCTGGAGTCTCGCTAACCCCGGCGACCGTCCAAGTGTCTGTAAGCAATCACAGCTGACTTGATTGACATGCCAGAGCAAAACAAATCATGCTGATTGTCAGAGTGAATTGCAATACGTAGTGGGGGTGAGAAAGGACATGAGAGAGGGAGAGGCATATACTTTCAGTCGGAGTTCAGCTGCTGCCTCTAATCATTAACACACGCATTTTTTAATGATTTATATTAGCTCATAATGAGCTCTGATCTGGTGCTGTGTGTTATCTCTCAACTCTGTATGTGTACATCTCTTTCCCGTGGTTTACACTGCACATATACTCTAAAACACGCATGGCCACGTTCACTTGCACTCTGGCGCTCTTCCATTAGCCAGCTGCTGATATGGTCCTTTTCGCCTGCTTTGTGCTGAGGTTGTTTAAGGTTTTGTGCTTGCTGTGTCAGTTTAACTGTAAATAAACTTCATTCTCAGAGCTCAATGTTTAAGAGCTACACCACAGTAATACACACACTCAGTCTGTTTTCACAGAGTTTCCTTCTAAACTTTAATATGTTCTCATGTGCGTCGTACATTAACTTAAGTAGATTACTTCAGGGTCAAAGGTCATTTGTTAAGCATTTTGCTTTTTAATCCTCTGTGTCTTGACTGGTGGTGACCGTATCATGTTTATCTTATCAGTTTATTCAAATGCTTTATTTTTTGTGATAAGGATCAGCTCTTGGGTTGGTTTACGTCCCTCTTTTGTGATGCAGATTGTTCACTCTACTGCACTTGGCATGGCATCTTGATAGGCTTCTCTCTGGCAGGTTAGCCATCCCAGATTTCACCCCAAATGTGAAGATCTCCTCAGAATCTCCAAACACTTTCACATCATGGCTTGTCCTGTCTTTGTCAATGTAAATTCTAACACATAACGATATCTCTCAACGTCCATTTTTTGCAAGCTCACTTCACCAGTTTCATTATGGTAGACAAGGAAGACGGGATGAGGTGAGTTTATAACCACTGTCAGTAGAAATTATGTACAGGGCTGAAATCTATCATACATGAACACCCCCCTCCTGAGATTTATAGGACAAAAACCAGGCAGTTTTGAGATAGACAATCAGCATTTCACATGTAGATTATAATTTGATTTGCAATAGTGTTCATGAATATTAAATTACAGAGCTGATATAATTTGAATCAGTAGGTTCTCTGTTTAATTTGATATAAAACATTTACTCAAAATGCTCAACTAATTGTTAAAAATACAGAAATATAATGTCTAAGCCAATAAGGAGAGTTGTAACTACTTTTAGCATTTAATTCACAAAATGTGATGGTGTAAAACCTGAAATTTACACCCATAGACATAAGTTGTTGTAGTTGTTGTTTTTGTTTTTAAATATTTTTCCAACTTGATCCAACTAGTGTTAGTGGGGCAGGTTGTAAACAAAATATATCAAATATAAGTTTGTGATAAATAGTACAAAACATTTACTGAGTTACACACCTTAAATATAAAATCCATTTCACCCATCCCTGGTCTCCCCTAATTTTCAAGAGTTTTACTCTTTAATATTTTTATTTTATCCATAGTTTTTTTCCTTCTTCTTCTTTTTTCTTTGTGCTTTAAATCATTTAGAAATTTTGTATGATAGGTTTTGCACAGCCTTCTCTGTGGCTATTCTCTTTGGCATAAGCATTAGATCCCAAATTTTGATTTTGTGTTCTCCCCATATGCGCTATGTGTAAACACCACAGTTTGGTCATGCAGCCCTTTATTTATATGTGTAGTGGTCATTGTAGCTAAAAGAAAATAAACTTGTCTCCAGCAGAGGATATTCCCCCTGTATCCTGTAAAAGGCCATTTGTGTTGAAGGCAGTTTCAGTTGTCACGGATACTGTTTATAGTTCATTCCCCTTGAGTTTGATTCCACATAGAGGTGATGTGATCAGCAGCATAATCACACCCAGCTGACACACACAAACATGAACATAAACTGCAGCTGGAAGAGATCTCACACAGCCTGTGAGGAAATAGAGGAGTGGGTTTTGCCAGACTGAACTGACCAAATGAGGGCAAGAGTAAGAGGCTGAGAATAATGTGTGACCTACTGAAATCTGTGCAGACGTGCAGCCAAACATACAGACATAAAAAGTGAAAATGGGAGTGAGAGGTTGAGGATTCAAGGGTCTGTAATTGATAGAGATAGCAGCTGTGAGACAAAGCAGCCATGTCTGGAAGATGGGACATTGTCTGTCTGTGCCTTTCTGACATAAAAAAAGAAGTTGCTTTGATGGCTATTGAAGGAATCTCAGTATGTGTGAAGATCATCGTTGGGTCATTGAACTGCTGGATAAACAGTTTCTTGAACTGTAAACGCAATGCTTTTTTTTCCTCTTTTTTTTGCATTTTGCATTTTAAAAGTTTATTTACCATATTATTTTCCAGTAAAAGAGGAATGCTTTGAAAATGAAAAGCATGCCTTTATGGAAGTTGTCTCTCTCTTTTTGTTATCACACACTTCCCCAGGCAGAATGCTCTGAGAACAAGGCATATCAACAGCATTACGTCACTTCACATCTAGTCACAAATCAAATAATTGTATTTATATTTGAATTCCAGCAGGCCGCAATCAGCCACCAAATGTCAGAAATTATCACCAAGTGACAGACCTCAGTGTGATGATTTTCTTACTGTGGTGTGTGGCTTGAAGCAGCAGCTAAGCGTGTGGCCCAGAGGATCCTGCTTCTTATTTGGCCTTCCAGCATTGTTGGAAATATCATTATTTTAGGTTTCATGCACATACTGTATTTCAATTAGGTCTTGTATACAACAGAACTTTTAATCAATAGTTAAAAGCTAATGACTTAACCTTTGTGGTTTGCTTAATGTGAAATTAATCATTTGTTTTCATAGAGGTTGTGTAATGCAGGTGTATTCAGTTATGCTTGTTTATCCACTAGTGCCAATAGGCCTCTTTTTATGCATCTTATACCAATTATGCTTAATAACTCAAAATTTCATTGTGAATAGACTGTGCATGTTTACAACTTGTCTTTTGTGTAGATTCAAAAAGGTCTTGGTTTACATCTTCATATCAAGACCTGAGGGGGAAAAACAGATGATTTCAACTCTGTTTTCTTGAATTATTATTTTTTTAATGACCAGACATTTTTCCGCATATTGTTGTTTTGTTTATACACGTAAACACTCACAGAAAATAGCATTTGTCAGGTTATCGATTGTGTGTTTGTTTTTGTTGAAGCTAAATCCGTACTTTGTTTCCTTTTTTAATGAATGACATGTCATAATAATGAATGACTGCTTACCAGATGCACACAAATTCAGTATTAGTCTCAGCCTTATTTATTTATTTATTCATTTGTTTATTTATTTATTTATTAATGGTCATGTTTTTCCTAATAACATCACAAACATTTTCTCTTCTCTGGTTAATACATCATTTTGATCTCTGGTTAATACATCATTTGATACCAAGAATGTATATTGTTTGTTATAAATATACTTGTATATGCATTGATAGAACCCTGGAGTAACCTGAATTGAATTGCCTTGTTCGGCCCTGTAATTCCAGTTTAGTCTCTTCTCAAACCTGAAATGTTTAATTGTAATTAGCCTAAAGCCTCAGTCACTATGCTTACAAACAAGAAAACGTATTCAAGAAACAAACTATTATATGACATTTAAATGGCCACCATGAAAAGTGTTTTCTATGGATTTTCTACATTCTCAACGTTTTATTTTGTGGAAAGATAGTTTAGTGTGGTAGTAACATGCATTCAGGACTTTTTATTTGTCTGCAATAGATTATTGTCTCTATCACGGTTATGCTTTTTTTTCTGTGGTTCTTTGGTGAATCAGGCTGATTTAATAATCATGTGCTGTTGATCGTCTGTGTTATTGTTAAAACCTACCATTCATTTAATTACATTTAGTCATTTTGCAGATGCTTTTATCCAAAGCGACTTACAATTGGGGGATACATAAAGCGATTCTTCTTAAAGAGGCAAACAGATACAGGAAGTGCTTGTAATACCAAGTTTCTAGACTTTGTTCAAATAAGTACAAGCTAGAAAGAGAAGGAATAAGTAAAGAGAGAGAATTTTAAAAAAAAAAGTTTTTATGATGAAGTCAAGTTGCTTCGAAAGAGATGAGTTTTCAGCTGTCGCTTGAAAATTGTCAGGGATTCAGCATTCCGGATAGGGGTGGGAAGATCGTTCCACCAGCCAAGAATGATGAACGAGAATGTCTGCAATAGATTATTGTCTCTATCACGGTTATGCTGTGTTATTGTTAAAACCTACCATTCATTTAATTACATTTACATTTAGTCATTTTGCAGATGCTTTTATCCAAAGCTCGAGCCGCAACCAGTAGCCAGTACAAGGAGATAAAGAGAGGTGTAACTTTTGGGCTTGTTGAAGACCAGTCGTACCGCTGCATTCTGAATCATTTGTAGAGGTTTGATTGTGCCTGATGGAAGTCCAGCCAGAAGAGCATTGCAGTAGTCCAGCCTAGAAATGACAAGGGCCTTGACAAGAAGTTGTGCAGCATGCTCCATTAGAAAGGGCCTGATTTAGAAAGGGCCTGCAATTAAAATGCAGAATGACGCTTTGAGATGTTGATGAGTTGACTTGTAGTAGTTTTGTTTTTAGTGTTGTTGTTTATGTGAGTTGTATGAGATATGTAGGCTACCACCTTAGGTCAGTTGATGTAAATGTTTTTAATGCACTGATCAATAATAGAGAACCGGATTTCTCATGACGTCATAAAAATGAAGCCACCTCGCCACCATATTGGTATTCCCTAGTATTCCTATACATTCTATAGGAAATCGTACGATTTTAATGAGAAAACATCACTCAATGAGTAAGCGTTTTTACAGTGGGGCAAAAAAGTATTTAGTCAGCCACCAATTGTGCAAGTTCTCCCACTTAAAAAGATGAGAGAGGCCTGTAATTTTCATCATAGGTATACCTCAACTATGAGAGACAAAATGAGAAAAAAAATCCAGAAAATCACATTGTAGGATTTTTAAAGAATTTATTTGCAAATTATGGTGGAAAAAATAAATTTGCCTACAATGTGATTTTCTGGATTTTTTTTTCTCATTTTGTCTCTCATAGTTGAGGTATAACTATGATGAAAATTACAGGCCTCTCTCATCTTTTTAAGTGGGAGAACTTGCACAATTGGTGGCTGACTAAATACTTTTTTTCCCCACTGTATATCTCAAGTATCCCTGTACATTCTTACAACGCAAACCTCCTGAGCATGTAAATGGTTATTTGTTTAATGTCGGGAATTTCCCCTGCCTATTAAAAAGTTACATGTCCTATACATTACCGTAGTGAATTTCAAATGAACATGATAAACATCAGACGGACAAATCCACAACATATGCAAATTACAAAGTGCTCCTGAAATCTGAATAAAGATTTATGCCTTGTATGTATGCGTTAATTCGCCTTGTACGTTCACAGTTTATGTATGTTGTTTTTTATTCATACATTACGGTAACTGCAAATGTTTTTCTAACAATGATTTCGTTAACAGCATTCATTTTTAGCAGTTAATGATTTAAACGTTGGTTACATTAATAGCTAAACACATTAGGCTACTCCTGGATACTGTAATGCTAAAATGCCATAGAATTTGCGCAATCTTGAGGAGTCTGAAATAGATATTGCTCCCTCAGGATATAAAATAATACACACATCATAACGTATTTAGAGAAATAACACTGACTGCGTATGCTACGGACTTAAAGACATGAAACTTTATTTCCAAGATGATGCGTGATAAGCTCTGAATTTCAATTCAATAGAGCAATATAGTAACAGGCTTGTATTGTATATCCGAATCAATTTCAGATACTAATACCAGATATATCACGTACATAAAGAAATATATTGTGTGCTGGATCAGTCACCTGTGTCGGCAGTGCGCAACTGACACCCAAACGATTTCAATATAGCGCACATTCATCTTATAGATAACAGATAACATCTTAAAGGGGTCATATGATGTGATTTCAATTTTTCCTTTCTCTTTGGAGTCTTACAAGCTCTTGGTGCATAAAGAAGATCTGTAAAGTTGCAAAGACTAAAGTCTCAAATCCAAAGAGATATTCTTTATAAAAGTCAAGAGTCAACCACGCCTACCTAAAACGGCTCTTTGAGCAGTAGCGCTTGTTGTTTGTCATCCGATCACAAATGCAGACATGGTTTTATGTTTACGCGGCGCGATGCAATGCAGCGCGTAAAAAGACAGTATAAGTTATTATAATCCATAATTATGTCCCCACTGGATGCAACAAATGCCTAGTTTATAATGGGTTTTAATGTTTTTGTCTCGTCGTGCCATCACACAGCATCACAGTATGGTAAGGGGCGTAACATTTCCGTCACACGCTTGAGGTATTCGACCAATCACAAAGCACTGGATAGCAGGCCAATCAGAGCACACCTCACTTTTCAGACCGATGAGTTTTGTAAAAATCGACGCATTTCAGAAAGGCGGGGCATTGAGGAGAAACAATAATGTACAGTATGTGGAAAATAATGTGTTTTTTTAACCTTAAACCGCTTAAATACATTTCATTACACCAAATACACAAAATAATGTTCTTTTTAGCAACATCATATGACCCCTTTAAGTAAAAAATTATTTACATCCACTTATCTTAAAAACTAATCCCGTGTGACTGATACACTTCAAATAGCGAATAGTAAGATGGCCACTCGAACACTTCCGGTGGCTTCACTGCTGAATGGCAGTTTAGAACGCATTGAGCGATCCAGTCATGTATATAGATCGGTGTTTCAATGCATTTTTGCTTCATATGAAATAATTAGAGATGTTTATATGTGCCTTCATGTTGGTCTCTTTAAACAAAGACACCTCCTGTAATATCTTCTATTTTAAAATTTAAGCTTAACTGGCTGTATTTCACGTCATAAAAGTTTTTCTTTCTTTCTTTTTCCTCCAGGGATTTGTAAAGATTGCATCTGTCTGTTGATTATTTCATATATCAGGAGCACTAAAGCAGGTTTAGATGCACTGGTGGTGAATAAGATATCCAGAGATCCAGAGACTAAATAGAACAATTTACCTAAATACAACTAATGTGTGGGTGACTTTTTCACACGTCACAGTCTCTTATCTCAGCAGAACTTCAGATCTGGGTCAGAGAACCCTCTCCTCGTGTCACAAGCCTGGAAAAATGGCCAGCTGCTGGACGTGTCCAGGCCATGGAGTGCATGTGTGTCTTATCTGTTCCTCTCTTGACTTTAAGTTCAGACATACACACACTTAGACAGCCACCGAACAAATGCACTCCTGTCAAGCTGTCCGCTCAGGCGAGATAAGAAACTCTTGTGCTCTCCGAGGTCTCAGGAAATAATTAAGCGGAACAAACACACTCTGAGCACACACTTCATGTCAGTGGACAAGCTTATTTCAGTTTAACCATGCACATACAAATGCATTCATGCAAAGATGCTGAACGCACTCAATGTTCAACAGATGAGCAGTTCTAAACTTCACATAATCCTGGCACACAAATGAACACACATTATGTGTTCTAGCTCTATATAGATCTGTTGCATATCGCATATCACTATGATAAACATACACTGACCTCAATGATTTTTCAGTGTGTTTGGACTGAGTTAAGCTGTGAAAAAACGAGAACTGTGTGTATTATGTATTATAATGACCTGTTTTCATGCCTGCCTAGAACCACCAAAATAATGACTTGACTGTCCAGGGGTCTCATTTATAAAACTCTCCGTAGATTTCATCCTAAAAGTGTACGTAGGCACAAAAGCTAGATTTTGCGTACGCTCAAAAGTTTTCAGATTTATAAAACCATGCGTAAGCCAGAACCTGCGCAAAAACCCCTTTATAAATCCCAGTCAGGGATCCCACCTCGACTCCTCCCCGAAATCACCATATATGGAGCTTACAACGCCTACTTTTACTATGCATAACCTCATCTGCATATCATTTCCATGCATATTCCCATCCACGTGGGATAATATATTTAATATAATAATAATATTTAATTATATACTCCAATAATATTTCAATTGTTTAAAAAAAATAAATTAAATAAATGCAGTTTTGCTGATAAAGTGAACATCTTTTAGCTATTTGTAGTGGAAAAAATATAGGTGTCCGCCACAATATCGAAGTAAGTGCGCATCATTGATCATTGTTCTCGCTCAAATATTTTCTCATAACATGAGATGTGCAGTTTACATTAAAGATAAATTATTGTGCACCTATAGCACTCCTCGCTGTCATTAAAACATAACATACCACAGGAAAAGTAATCAAGCGCATCCACTACTAGGCTATGCCTAAATTCATATCATTTTGGTTTAACTTCTGCGTAATGACTTTATGTAATTTCAGTGCTTATCTCCATTAATGAGAGAGGAATATTTAATGTAAATGTATATGATGAAATTAAAACAGTTTAAAATCGTTGTTTAATTCATTACTTTTTCTTTCTCCATGAGTTTGCGTGCAGGTGTGCAAATTTTCCTAACAAGTTTGTTTTTTATAAATCCCACCTTTTTCTTTCAGGGCAGGTTTTGTGTGTACGCAATGGTTATAAATGAGGCCCCAGATGACTAGTGTGAGATTTCAGTTACATCATAAACTTTGTTTTCAGAAGCCAGTCAGCTGCACAGCCGCAACTTATTGTTACTTGTTCTTGATCCCAAGAGAGGTGCAGGGCACTTAATTAAAGAAACGGCTTCCAAAGAGCAATCTGGAGTGTTTTTATCACTTGCATAGTGAATAGTGAGCGTGCAGGATTGTGATTACAGATAACAGTTTCTTCTGTCACCCTAATTGGACTTGAACCTGAAACCTTGTGGTTAGCAGTGAGAAAAACACACCTATCATTTGATTTCAAAATAAAATTTTCACATTCATTTTCACTTTCAAAATTGATTTTAATTTCAGATCATGGTATATTTTGGTGTATTCCTTAACTTGGTTTTGGAAATCAAAATGATTACATTAAAAACATCCAGTATGTCACAAAAATCTATAGTATTTGCAGCAAGGACCACCTCTTTTATAAGCGTGGAACTTGAGGAAATGATTAAAAAGATTCAGGCCCTGATGTAAACTACTGAAAAAAACTAAATGAATCAGAATATTTGATTATAGGATGCTGCCTATGTTTGCTCTTTCATCACCAACAAATTACACAGTCAAAAGAAGAAACAAAAACTGTTGTACTCTTGGCTTCTACTATCCCTTTAGAGTCCCTTCCGTCTTTCCACACCATCATCCTCAGCTTTCTTGAGGAAATCTCTAAGCCAACTGGACAACCTCATCCTGCATCCCCATGCCTCCAACAGGCCTATTGTGAGAGCTGATTGAGTAATCAGGATTTGTGTGTCTGACAGAGTTCACACATTATCAGGAAAGCCTGTGGAGGATTCGCATTATTAAATGTAATGTCACAGTTACCAAGAAAAAAAACTTATAGAAATGCTGAATCAGGACTGTTGAGACTTGGGTAACTGAAAAAGATTTATGGATTTATGGAGGCATGGGATATAAACGGGGGGGGAAAATCCAGACAGAGAAGGAGAGATCATTTACTCGCTCAAATGTTGTTCCAAACCTGTATGACTTTTTTACATTCTTCAAAATATTTTTTTTCTTTGAAAAAAGTCATACAGGTTTGGAAAGACATAAAAGTAAATTATGGTGAACTATGCCTTTAACCAGACAAGATTAGCATATAGTGCTCTCAATGATCATTGCTTGACTGTAGGAAATCATGAAAAGCTGAACCACTGATGTTCCTATTATCAGTGCTCATTTGATGGTCTCATCACTATAGATCAGTCCAAAGAGGTGTCTTTAAATGCATCTCAGTGTTGTGTGGTTAATCCCATTGGTTTTAGTTTAGTGGGAATGTGTAGACCCACATTTTGACACATGGGCTACTGATTGAAGCGATCAGGAACTGGCTGGTTAGTGTCACACCCTCCATCCCTGCTGGTAGATGCCATAACTACACCATGATGATGACAAAAAGCCTATTTTTCCTGTTTTTTTGTTTGTTTGTTTTACAAGAAACATATACAGTATATTTGGCTATATCACTTATAGCCAAAACAAAAATATCACGAATAAACCACATGATCAAAATCACCACGAATAAACCACATGATCAAAATCACCACGAATAAACCACATGATCAAAATCACCACGAATAAACCACATGATCAAAATCACCACGAATAAACCACATGATCAAAATCACCACGAATAAACCACATGATCAAAATCACCACGAATAAACCACATGATCAAAATCACAACTTAGATTTAAAAATATATTTATTTTCATACTGAAATATGGAGGATTCGCATTATTAAATGTAATGTCACAGTTACCAAGAAAAAAAACTTATAGAAATGCTGAATCAGGACTGTTGAGACTTGGGTAACTGAAAAAGATTTATGGATTTATGGAGGCATGGGATATAAACGGGGGGGGGAAATCCAGACAGAGAAGGAGAGATCATTTACTCGCTCAAATGTTGTTCCAAACCTGTATGACTTTTTTACATTCTTCAAAATATTTTTTTTCTTTGAAAAAAGTCATACAGGTTTGGAACGACATAAAAGTAAATTATGGTGAACTATGCCTTTAACCAGACAAGATTAGCATATAGTGCTCTCAATGATCATTGCTTGACTGTAGGAAATCATGAAAAGCTGAACCACTGATGTTCCTATTATCAGTGCTCATTTGATGGTCTCATCACTATAGATCAGTCCAAAGAGGTGTCTTTAAATGCATCTCAGTGTTGTGTGGTTAATCCCATTGGTTTTAGTTTAGTGGGAATGTGTAGACCCACATTTTGACACATGGGCTACTGATTGAAGCGATCAGGAACTGGCTGGTTAGTGTCACACCCTCCATCCCTGCTGGTAGATGCCATAACTACACCATGATGATGACAAAAAGCCTATTTTTCCTGTTTTTTTGTTTGTTTGTTTTACAAGAAACATATACAGTATATTTGGCTATATCACTTATAGCCAAAACAAAAATATCACGAATAAACCACATGATCAAAATCACCACGAATAAACCACATGATCAAAATCACAACTTAGATTTAAAAATATATTTATTTTCATACTGAAATATTTATTATAGCGTGATGCCAGCCAAGTAACTGCCATGAGATGAATAAGAATGCTAACAGATAGCTTTTTTACAAGTATTATCAAACTGATTTGTCTTTGAGGCTCCAAGTGCAAAAAGAAGCTACTAAATATACTTTTTCTCTGACTTAAGAAATCACAATTCAACATGTACTGCTTCTTCACAGCTGGATCTGACTGTGTCAAACAGCAAGTGAATTAAAAGCACAAAGGTTATGTAGTGGCATCGGCTTAATGAAATACATTTTTTGCTTTTCAATTTATAAAATCAGATAAGAAACAGTTAAAAAAATGTGCAAGTAGAGAAAAGAAATTGAGAGAAAGAGACAAAAAGTCAATGACATTCAACCTAATATGACACTTCTAAAGATGCCATATTTGATTGAGAACTAGGTTACGTGAAAGTAAGGGTGCTCCGATCAGGATTTTTTTGGGCCGATCACTGATTATCTTTTTAAAGACTTCTCATGTAGAATAATTTATAGTGATGCTTCAGTCGGGATTTTTACAGACATTCATTCAGGGCCTAAATTTCATTTGTGAAAGGGAGGGAGGGAGACTTTTTTTTACATTTTTTCAAAAATATTTATCTCAGCTAAATATTTGATCATGCACTACATTTTTGTTTTTACAATGGGGCAATTGTTTCACAATAGCTTACACACAGCACAAGCCTGATTTCATGAGCTGTATGCGAAGCGGCCTCACTCCAGGTTCACACAGACTCCGGTTGCAGTGCGTATGCAGTCCATGTGCAGTGCATAAGTGGTGCAGAAGCAGCACAGACTCATTGTGCTTTCACACAGAAGTTACTGATCCGCGGCTGTTTGCCACAAACACAACAGTTATCCATTTTGAGTTCAAATCCAAACGTTGTTACTGAAAATGCTTTTTGAGCATTGTGATTCTCTTTTTAAGCAGTACAGTAATACAATCTTTCATATAAGAGTATGTGTGAACCTGGTGTTATGTGTGCACGCTTTGAGTGTGCATGAGCGCATCGTCTCTAGGAGAGAGCGCAAGTGCTGAATGATTTAAACACTGGCAATAATTAAAAAGAAATGAAAATTATAAACTTTAGTGGCGATGCAACACTGCCTCGATTGTGCAAGTGACAATTCCTGTGTCAACTGTGCAGCTTGCTTATTGTGCAGACGTGATGTGTGGTGATTTGAAGCCATTTGCTCATTTTGAGAGGGAATGAGAGAGCGCACGGTGAGTCACTCATGCTGTTTGTAAAATTACGTCTCACGGAAAGTTTTCAAATGACTTTGTAAGTTATCTACTGAACAAATATGAATTGTACCTCACTATCATCACTATAATTATTTCACCCGCGCCGGACAGAGATTGATACGGTGCCGCTGCATGTCATGCCAAGCCTCTCACAGCAGGGCGTCGTCAGCTTGAGATCAGTTTATGAGATCGGCCTTTATAGAGACCGCCGATCAAACTTACCCAAGCCATTATCGACCGATAACGATCGGTAGCCGATCAATCGGAGCACCCCTAAGTGAAAGGGAAGATTTTCATTTAATAACAATTTAAATGTAGTCGTCATGGTTTCAAAAGACTATACTGCATGAGTCATATTGATTACGTTTATGTATTTAAGTTTTTTTCTTCTTCTTCTTCTTCTTTAGTGCTTGACATATATGGAATGAAGTGAAGATCCTTCAAAAATTATCTTGCGTTCTATAGAAAATCTATTAGCATAAAGGTTTGCAATGACATGTGGGTAAGTGATGACAATTTTCATTTTTGGGTAAACGATCACTTTAATAGATGGTCAGATGTAGTACAAAATGAAGGTTCATGTGTTATATAAAGAGAGAGCATAAGAGCATCTGTTGGAGTACTTAATTAAGTTCACCTAGTTGGGCTAAAACTGCTGCATGGCTAGACAGTGTCTGACACACAAACACACTCAGACATACCAGAGAAGGAAAAACAGTGTGACCTTTGACCATGGTAATGCAGATATAAGGGGAAGAAGCAATTATAACAACATCCAAACAGTGATAGACAGGGAAAAGATAGACAGGAGTATAGAATGAGAAATGAAATGCTGTAATTAGACAGCGTGGGTTGGGTCTTGCTCTGATATGTCTGACTGTAGAGCCAGAACAACGGTCAGTTACGGGACAATGAGTGCCTTCTACAGCAAACACACCAGGGAGGGTAGAGTGGCCAACAGCTCTTTAGGGACATTATTGTCTAGGTCACAGACGTACTTAAATGGGGGAAAAGTTCTGCACCAGTCCTCAGAGCACACAGTGCAGACACGACTCGCACATGCCTTTATTACCCAACAGAGCAAA
Organism: Sinocyclocheilus grahami; assembly: GCF_001515645.1. NCBI lineage: Eukaryota > Metazoa > Chordata > Actinopteri > Cypriniformes > Cyprinidae > Sinocyclocheilus > Sinocyclocheilus grahami. The sequence continues at coordinate 314,349 of NW_015505687.1, forward strand.
GGAGAGAGGGACAGTGTATATGAGGGAGAAAGAGACAGACTGAGAAGGGAAAATGTTGCAATGCTGTTGTTTGGAATGAAGTGAATGTTTGGTCCTTGGATTGTCAACCCAAATGCTTCAGCTGGCATGATGCAGATGCATGCACACACAGCCACTAAAATGTACTTCATGGTACTGTGAGCAAAGGTTACGCAGTTCAGCTCAAACATAGGTGAACAAGTGATGTGTTTAATATATCGTATAATAATCTGAAGAGCAAGTGCAAGAGTGACTTTTTACAGTCACTTGCATTAGCATATAATTTAGAGGGAGAGCAGAATGACCAGACATCCCCCGTTCTGTTTTTGACATACAGTTAAACACACTATAATGATTTTATTTATTTATTTATTTACAACTTCTTTTAAAGTTCAATCGGAAAAAATTTAAATGCCAGAGAGGGAGAGTATAGTGACCAGACATCCCCCGTTTTCTGTTTTCTGGCATACAATTAAAAACTTTATAATATCAGTTTCATTTTTATTTTAAGCTTATCTTCAGGCAACTTTTTCTGACGTTAAATGGGAACACATAAAAAGGATAGAACATACTGTACAGTATGTACACAGTATATTACGGTTATTGCTTCTACAGTTATTACCTATCACTTTTGTTTTTTTCTTAGTTTGCTACATTATATCCTGCAATAAATATTGAGTTAGATTTCCATGGTTTTCTATTCAGAAAGTTGTTCAACTTGCTGAAAAAGGCACCTGGCTAAAAGGCTAGGCTATAATATATACTGTATATATACAGTATATCACAATAATTTATATATTCCTTTGTGAATTTCAGTGAACATTTAAACATCCACCACACACACACACACATAATATACGGTAGTAAATAATTGTTCATGAACTAATTTTTCCAAACTCTCTACAAGGCTTAAGTTCTTCTTCACTGTACTGGATCCTACTGCTAGAACACATATGCAGACAAAATCAAAATAGCTACAAATACAAAGTCCAGTAACCTTAAGACCAACTTTCTCATCACAGTCTTTCTTTCCACTCTCACATCCTCCATTTCATCTGAGTAGAAAATATATTAGATATTGCAGCATTCTTGCAATATCTTACTCTCATCTACTATAAGCGTTATGCTGTAGGATATGCTCCACACTCCAGTCTTTCATGTTTTTGTGAACTTTTTCTGTACTATTATTCCATGACACAGGCCAGAAGAAAAATGTGAGAGACAGCTGACTTCTGCACATCCCGTGAACTCTCCTCAGTGTTACATAATAAAAATATGAAAATCCACTGTCGATATAGCACAGGAATTCAAAGGTGGGAAGGCAGTGTAAAAATAGCAGAGGGAGATTAAAAAGACTCAAGGGAGGAACAGTAAAGATAGGATTAAAAGTGAATGAGGAATCAAAAAATAATTGGAGAGGGCAGTAAAAAAATTTCCAAAAGTGAGAAAGGGAGTCAACAAGAGATGAAAACATTTCAGTTAAGGAAGACAGAACAAATGTTCATGGATTTGTGCTTCCAGGAGATGACTAAACGCAGACAGTGGGATATAATCCAAACAAGCCCTTTCCCCTGCTCTGGGCCATCTCTCTGAAACAGTACACAGAGCCAGAGGGTGCTGCAATGTGCCACAGATATTTCAGAAACTAAACAATCCCTGTCACTGTATGCATAAAACACCATTTACACCCACAGTAAGTGCATGATATGTTGATCTTTTCCTTCAAGGCTCAAGGTCATGCTTAACCCCTTGGGTTTAGGGTTTGAGGCAGGGTTAACCCTTGCATCAGGCGTAGGTCGCGAGACAGTGGTAGGATTAAAGTTAGAGAGGAGTCTGAGGTTATGTTAGGGTTAAAGATAAATGATTAAAAAGGAGGAATTTAAAGTTGCATTAGCAGCAATACGCCGTGTTGCATCAGCTTTAGCTTGGTTTTAAGAGTTGTGGCTGGGTTTAATAGAAGATAAAAGATAATACCATCTCTGTGCCTGATATTGTGGTTTGTCTTAGATTTAATATTCTTATGATCATTTAATCAATGTATTTATTAAAAAGATTCAACTGAAAGCTAGGTGAAATTTTCAGTGAATACAACTTAAATTTCAGTCATCATAAAAAGGTATTGTATGGCTTCAGAGGGCTTAAATGTATATAACAAGAGTCAAATGTAATTGTCTGAGGAAAAAAGACCAATACATTATTCAAATAATGTCCGTATCACGGTGGCCGAGAGAGCTCAACGCGCTGCAATTTAAGAAAACACATGCAAATTGAAAATTCAGTCATCATAAAAAGGTATTGTATGGCTTCAGAGGGCTTAAATGTATATAACAAGAGTCAAATGTAATTGTCTGAGGAAAAAAGACCAATACATTATTCAAATAATGTCCGTATCACGGTGGCCGAGAGAGCTCAACTTTCAATTTGCATGTGTTTTCTTAAGTTGCAGCGCTTGAGCTCTCTCGGCCACCGTAGGGCTGTTAGTAGTTTTCAGTGTCTCGGAGCAGTTCGGTTTGCAGTAAATGCGGGTCAACACTAACTCCTTCTCTACAAGTGCTACAAGTTTGAGTTGCTTGAAACCTGCATTTGAAAATGCAACATGCACCAAACATCTTCCCAAGTTTGTAATGAGAATGGTTTATAAATCTGTTGTCAAGAAAAGAGAAGCATTGCAAATGAAAGTTTCCCTTTGCTTTTCCGCAAAAATAAAAGCTCTATTGTTTAACATTTGAAAGCAAAGTAAAAACAACCATAAAGTTGATTGATTTAATTCTTTAAACGAAATAGCTTTTTATTTTATTTTTTAAATTACTATTATTTTTTTAGTTTAAATTAAAATGTACAGTTCAGTAGTATTGTAGTGACTTTCCTTAAATGATTTTTCTAATTTTTAATAACAATCAATTCAAATATGAACAGTTATGATAAAAATTGCAATGAGATGTTTCCACTAGTTGTTCTGCCGGTGTTTTTAATGAAATAATACAGTTTCATGGCCAGTAAAAAAATATTTATGACTGGTAAATGTACTCAAGTCTCTGGTCATTGGCAGGTGCGGGAAAAAATGTTAGATTTAAGCCCTGTGTTTAAGTAATGACAAAATGTTTATTTTTTTGAAAGAACTAATCCTTTAAGAACATATTTTGAACCGAAAACGACAGTGTGTTGTCAAATGTTTTTGCAGTTAAGAGTGTTTTGTATGGATGTAATAAGTTAAGCTGGAATTCATTGGGTGTCCTGTGATCTGCACATATCACAGTCAAGAGATTCCCGTGGCCGCTGTATTTCAGTTAACTTGCTCACATCTCTGAAACGGTCCTCTACCTTTATCCCCTTTGTGGATCTTTCCATAGCAACAGCCCAAGAGTGAGCAAAATGTATTCTGAATTATTTTCCACCAGAGCATCATTTAGGATAATTCAACACAGAAATCAAGACATTTTGAGAATTCCCTTAGTCTGAACTCACCAACAAGCTTAAAATTAGACATCTTTTTTCACTTTCTCACTGAATTGCACACACGGTTGCATAAAAACAAACCACAACCATCTTGTTTGGATGATTTAGAATGATACTTAGTGCCTAACTGGAAGGTGTTTAAATATGAGATATTATAATATTGTGAAATTCTGAGGACAGAACAGCATTCCCAAACTACCAAACTTCTCATAATTTAAGAGAACTAACTACTTCAGGATAAATCATTCACACAGTGGAATATGGCCCAAAAAAATATGCTGGAATGGTAAACTCTAAGAGAAACATTTATCACTTTCTGTCTCAATTTTTTTGCTTTATGCAGACTAGGAATTTTTAACACTTAAATCTGGACATCACCTCTTAGCCAAACGTTATCAAAAGTAGCTCACTTTGGGGCTTTCTGCTGACTTAAATATTTTTTTTTCTTTTCTTTAATTAATTTTTTCAGCATAAGAGAGATATTAAAAATGACTAACAGACTGAACCATTCAACCATATTTTTGACAGATGTTCTCGTCCTACATCTTCTGTAGATTTAAGATGCCAGGAACCTGAATCCACGCTGCAGCATTGCTGTCAGAACCACTGATTGCCTATAATTTAGGAAATGCCTTTCTAACAAAGCAGGTTATTTTACAAAACACTTCTGAGAGTTCCCACAGAGCATCCTGGGGTTACGTGTCTTGTTTGATGGCATTGGTGATAGCGTTCTTGCCACTTAACATTAACACAATCCAGACAGCAATAACCAGCAACAGATAAAGGATGGCAGTGGTTAAATGAACATGGAAAGGAAGGCTGGACATACATTAAGATGTGTACACCTCTGTCCTGACCTAGTACAGAAGCTACAGATTATTCAACAGCATTTCCCCACATCAGTAAAATGTGACTGGTAATGTTTCAATCCACAACTCAAACCAACTTCAAACCATTACAAATGTTCCCATATGCTTTTATAGTGTCTCTGCTGTTTCTCTGTCTGTTATATTTAATTCTTGCTAAGCTGATTGCCCAGTCTGGGATATATACACATAGTAACATATAGTTCCAAAGATGAAGACAATTATAAATGTATAAAACACAGTTTTGGTAACTTTATGACTTAACTGACAACATAACTACATAACTATTACATTGCATGCAGCCATATCACCCTGTAGCCCCAAAAAGGGCCATAAAATTATTTAAGTCAGCAGAAAGCCCCAAATTGAGCTACTTTTGATAACGTTTGGCTAATAGATGATGTCCAGATTTCAGTGTTAAAAACTACAGCAGATTCCTAGTCTGCCTAAAGCAAAAAGGATTAGTCAGAAAGTGTGTGTGTGTGTGTGTGTGTGTGTGTGTGCGCGCGATCAGGAAGAATTGTATTTGGCTTATTCAGTACTCAAATATTATACCCATCTAACTTACTGCAATAGGTTTAGTAAACCACCCTGACCTATTAGTCAAACATTAAATAAATACTGTACTATACAAAACTGTATCATGTTTACTCAGGTTGTCTTTGTTTTATGTTCACTGAATCAACACTGAATTGACTCTAACTGATAAACTGACTGCTTTTTATTGTCCTCTTGCATTATCAGCACATGTTTTTCCTGTTTAACACTGTAAAGCTGCTTTGACACAATCTGTATTGTATAAAAAGCTGTATAAATAAAGGTGACTTGACTTGATTTATTTAATTTAGATATACATAAAACAGAAGAAATCAGGATGAGGCAAACACTATTTCTACACACACACACACACACACACACACATCAATGCTGGTTTGCTTTATTATATGTATATAACAAAACTCCCTTTTGAACTTTACAACAAACATGTTTTCATTAGTGTACTTGTGAAACTATAGCTGAAAATGTTCTAAAAACAATAGATAATAAACATGTTGTTCTGATGTATTTGCTTTTAATAAATGCATTACTAGAAACAGTAAAATTGTGGGGGGCGGAATAAAACAGTAAAATTGTGAAATATTACTACAATTTAAAATAACTGTTTAAAATAGTTTAAAATGTAATTTATTCCTGTGATGGCAAAGCTGAATTTTCAGCAGTCATTACTCCAGTCTTCAGTGTCACATGATTCTTCAGAAATCATTCTAATATACTGATTTGCTGCTCAAGAAACATTTCTTATAATTATCAATGTTGCAAACAGTTTTGATGCAAACTATTTTTTTTGGAAACTGTGATCATTTTTCCAGGATTCTTTGATAAATAGAAAGTTTAAAAAAAGAAAGAAAGAAAGAAAACGGCATTTATTTAAAAATAGACATCTTTTGTCAAATACTTTACTGTCACTTTTGATACATTTAATGCATTCTTTCTGAATGAAAGTATTAATTTCTTTAAAAAAAATTCTTACAACCTTAAACTTTTGAACGGCATGTATGTAAATGTATGTTCTAGAGGGCAGTGACTATAGCGTGGTACGTACAGACAGGCATGAGATAGATGCAGCACGGATCCCTGAGGGAGGTTTGCAATGCTGTGCACAGTAGAGAGTGAGTGCACCCTGGATTTACAGCGTCTGGCACTCAATCTGTGGCCTTCACAGCTGCCTTATCTGTTTCCAGCACTGAGAGACTGCACGGGTTAGTTCAGGACAGACTTTCATGTACAGACATACACACATTCTATTACCACGTGCTCTTACTCATACAAAAGTCCAAAAGTCTGGAACTGCCAGTAACAATGCTTATTTTTTTCTTATTGAATAGATTCTTATTTTTTTAAGATTTTAATTTCTTTTTTCTCTTTCATTTATCAAATTCTGAAATTCATGTAAATTTTTCAGTCGTTTTCTATCTTTTCTGCTTAGCAAGCAATAATAACCACTGACAACTTATTAAAAAACCAAAGTACTGTTTTACTGAAGTTGTGCAACGTTATAAGGGAGGCAATCACTTTTTCAGCACACGCACATATTGAATAGTTCACTCAACTCAACTTTATTGTCATTCTTCCACATACACAGTATACAGAAGAGCGAAATGTCATTTCTGACGGACCAAGGTTCAAGACATTAACAAAACAAGTATACGCACATGTTCATGACACGAACAGGAATTTAACAAAAGAGTACATTAAACATAACAAGAGCAATAAACATGAGGTAGAAATGTAAAATTGTAGTGATGTAAGAAATGTTAGAAGTGTAAGAATAAAGTGCTAGTGCACAATTGAGGTAGCTCAGATCACACTACATAATGTTAAATAATGTGCATTAGCACAGAGTGTCCTAGCGTTAGTTCACTTTTTTCTAGCGCGCAGTTCTGCAAAGCATTATAGGCAATATTCTTAAAGCTGAACAGCACAATAAATAACTATAGAAACTTTCTGTTGTCATTATTCAAAACAATTCATTAAACATTATATTAAACATTCTCACTCTTACTACTTTAATTTAATTCACAACATCCTCCCTCCCATGAACAACTGTTCATCAACTTAAATCTCTAATGCATATAGCAACTGAATAGGTCTTCTTAACACAGTCCCTGGATATGCGAACAGTGCAGGATCTAACTTTGCCATCTCGGCTTGGAAAAAACTTCAATTTTTCCTAATTTCCAGGTTGTCCTGGCATGTTGGCATCTCTGATGAAAACAATGTCACCTCTTTTCGACTTAGTAGGTTTCTGTGTGCAACAGGAATGTGCAGATTTTAGATCTAGCAGATAGTCCTTTATCCAGCGATTCCACAGGTTGGTCATGAGTCAGTTCCTTTATCTCCACCTTGTCATCTCCTCCTTACTCACAGTGTTATGATCATAGTCTTCTAGGAATGGTTTTGGAGGCAGTGAAGTAAGTCGTTCACCAACCAGGAAGTGTGCAGGTGTCAGAGGCTGCGGCTCTTTAACCACATTGTGGACAGAAGAAAGGGGTCTGGAATTCAGTATGGCTTCTACTTCTGTAAGGAGTGTAGACATTTCTTCAAAATTGAGCAACGCTCTACCTTGGACCTTTCTCAGGCACGTCTTCACAGGTGAGAAAATTCCAGTGTCTACTTCTGATTGTAAAAGAGTGTCTCACAGACCAGAATGCACGGTAAATTCACAGTTGTACTGAACCAGCAGCTCACAATGTCTGCCTTTGCTAGTAGAATCCATGGATGTTTTTCTCTGTAACTAAAGTCCGACTGTTGCAGTCTGTCTCCAACACAGACCAATTCATCAACATCAAGGAAAGCTTTCAAATCACTTATTTTTGATTCTGAGTTTAGGGTTTTACCAGCTTCTAGCAAACTGATCTCATGACTAAAGCTGAAAACTTTTGTCACTTTGTCCAGTACATCTCAGCCTCAAACATTTTTTTTCAGCAGTCAACTCACCTCTTTTCTTGGAGCTTAAACTTGCATTGAACACAAACCTCTTAATTCAAGCAGTGACCCGCAATACTGTCTTTGTTTACTGTACTTCAGTAAATCTAGCACAGGTTACATTCCACTTAGTTCGCTGCTGCTGCTGAGTTGCACAGTGATCTGCTGAACTTGTTTTAGCTTATTACTCACATCTTCGTCCTTTTGATCTTCATCACCCTTCTCAGACAGATTCGGTGCAGTCTGAAATGGAGTTCCTTTCCACCACAGTTCACTTTCCTTCAGATTAACTACATTCTGACCTCTGTTGGGGAGATCTGCTGAATTGGCCTTTTACAGTGGGACCAATTGCAGGGTTGGTTAAGGAATGTATTTCAGCTGCTCTGTTGTCTCTGTCTCTGGACTGCGAATCCACTGTAGCATGATCATCGAATCAGTCCACATGTGATCTTGTTGGAGCTCCATATTCAGAGGCTTTAGCAAGTTATTTTCTAGTCTCGCTACAATCACTGCTCCCAAGACGCGGCAGTGACATCTTCTTCAGAGGGGCTACCTGGTCTTTGAAGCAACGAGGCATGTAGTCTTTCTTCAATCATCTGCTTTTGCAGCAGGTATGGCAGATGCAGGTCTCGCAACTGTACTATAAGCTTTATTGCTTGCATCACAAAACATGTGAAGTTGTTGTGCATCGTGCTTGTGTTCAGAATGCCTATTGAGTCGAATATGCAAGCGGAGAGTTTCAGAATGCTCCTTTCCTCTTTTTGCTACAGCATCCAGCAATGCAGTCAGATCAAAGACGAAATCATCCGTTTCGTCCTCCACACCAAGCCTAGTACCTTCAGTATGGATCCTGGTGTCTCTGTCTCTGACGCAAGTTCATTCATCATTGTCTTCCATTTCTCCTTCAACGCAGGACAGTTTGTTGTCCATTTGCAAAGATCTGTCTTTGTATTGAGTTGTCGTTTCAAACTTGTGAAGAGCCTCCTCTTCCTCTGGATTGTCTGTCTGCTTCGTGGCGATTCCAAGAGACTATTTCCCAGAAGGCTTTCAGATGCTCTGAAACCAGTGTCTTCAGTAACTTGTACTTACATGCAGGCTGCATCAGCAACACTGGACATTTTGACTGGTCCATGCACTGACCATCCAAAGATGCTCTCAACGGCTACAAGTGTGTCTGTTATTCTTTCTGCCAGCATTGACAACTCTGTATCATAAGTGCCGTCATCTGTGTAATCTGCTAACTGCAAGCCTTTTCGTTTCAACTCTGCTTGGATGTGCTCACCTGGAGTCTTCATCACGGTGGTGCACACTTGGGGTGTCTCGAGTGCTTCTATTTCAATTTTCTGCCCCTTCTTCCAGAAGTTCTGCAGAGTTACCTTCACTGTATTGCGCTTCACTGTTACTGGTGCTGCAGAATCAGCTTCCACATACATTACAGCACATTTTAGTCTTACAGAATCTTGCGATATGCTTTGGCCCAAGGCACACGGAGCATCATCCCATCTTCGTCACTTTGTCTTTTCGTGCAGCAGTATCAGTTTCTGGACACAGTTCTGTTTTGTGCGCTGCACTGTCACAGAAAAGGCAGTTCTGCATTCTTTGACTGGTGGTTTGCAGTACTGCAGCTGATGACATGGTGTGCTTTCTGTGCTTCATTTCAAATGATGTCTCTTGTCTCTTAACTGGTTTCTGGTAGCTTTGGTTGTCTTTAGAATTGCCTGGTTTAATCAGCTCTATGGTCCTTTCTCTGAATCTCTTTCTGCAGGAATTCCATAACTTCTATTCATCACTGGTTCCTCTCTGTCGACTGTACTGGAGAGTACAGTCCAGATGTCATCTGGAATCATCTGTAGCAGAAAAGGGCACAACAAGCTGCCATATGCCTCTGATACAACACCCAGCAATTCTAAGCTATGGATATGCACTTCACATTCATCATAAAGTTGTCTCAGAGCAGCGGCGTCCTTAGGTTTCTTTATTGGGCAGTATTCAACAACTTGGTCATATGCACGTTAATAAGCAGGTCTTTTCTTCGGAACCGATTCTGCAGCATCGTAATTATTTTCTGTTAACTTCAGTCCTGCTATTGCCTTTGAAGCAGCACCGGTTAAATAGTAATAGTAAAAAAAAGTTAAAGTAATTAAACTTCTCTGTTTTATTCAGTGCATAATTTTTGTGAATAGCGGTTTCAAACTGATTATTCTGATATTATTCTGATTATTCTGGTTGGGTATCTTAACTGTTTGACTGTGCAGCGAGGTCTGTGCTGCGAGGTTTGTTGCTTTCCCGGTGTTGTGCCCAATTCCGACCTCGCCAGATTATTACCACCCTAGTATTGGTAAATTTAGGAGTAGGTGTGGGGAAGGGGTTAGGATTAGGGGTGGGGTTAGGACTAGGCAATCAGGTAGTGACTTCAACGAGGTGGGTAATATTTTGGCAGGGGTTTGAAATTAGGCACAACACCGGCTTCACTGTATCGGTGCATATGCGCTTTCACGGTGATGATTTGTTCTTTATACTCCTCAACATCAGCGTTTTCATTCTCCAAATCATCGGTGTTCGTCCCTTCTTCTATTCTGATATCGAACTCCATCAGCGTGAGGGAGGCAATCACTTTTTCAGTGCACACACATACTGAATCGTTCACTTTGTTCTCTTTCTTCTTGCACCCTATCAGTTCTGCAAAGCAATATAGGCAATATTCATTGAACAGCACAATAAATTACTATAAACTTTTTGTTGTCATTATTCAAAACAGTGAATTAAACATTATATTAAGTCAAGTCAAGCCGACCGAGAAATTCTCTCCATTCTCCACTACTGGAGAGTGCAACTTCTCTGGCAGCTTAGCAATCTGCAAGAAAGAGAAAGAGGGGTGTGGATGATTTAACACCTGAATGCCTGAGTGTTTCTTTTATATTCTATGGCTATTATATTCTGTTGCTGTTCCTCTACTCTTTTTTTATGTTACCATGTCCCAAAGTGTGAAAGGCACCGAGAGGAATTTAAGCAGATGTTACGTCTATGTTTCATCACTATAGTGCAGCTCATAGTAACATGCCCACTCATATATTGTGATTTTTCTTTGCTCTCTCAATAAATTATATCCTCACATAAAAAGCTAGATTAACTTGATGTTTGAGCTGCTCCTAGTAGAAACTGACTGTTGAAATCACAACGAAATCATGGCAACCCACTGATCAGCAGAAAAGCAAACTTTATCATAAAGTTTAAATCAGTGAGTGGAGTTGAAGTGCCAATTGATCAAATGCTGACTACTTATACAAAAAGGTATTGTTCAAGAAACTTCTGAAGCCTAGCTAAAAAAGTGTGAGCATCCAAGCTGTTTTCTACTGTGTAAAACATGTATTGCTTGTAGGCCTCATATAAGTCTTTAGACAGCCAGAGCTCCTCATCTTTGTAGTTTTTAAAGGGGTCCAGGTTATACCTGTATAAAATAACCACACAAACAAACACATTAGTCACCATGAAATTTAAATCAACAATTCTTATTTTTTCATGGAATGTTGCAGTGTTTATTAAAATGATTTATCTGTGCAAATCATTACTTTTTTAAAACCGTTAAAATCAAATATGTAGCTTGAAATAGAATATTAAAAAACGTATTTTAATTCAGCTAGTTGCCCAGACAACATTTTTCAGTTTAACTTACTAATAGAACTACAACTAAAACTGAAATAAAAATGTATATAGACATATACAACTATATTTTTTTAAACTAGACATTTAAATGGAAAAAATATCTTAAACTAAAAACTATTTCTACATTTTAATAAAAACAATAGTACACTCTCAGAAAAAAAGCTGTCACTGGGGCGGTACCCTTCCAAAAGGTACACCTTTGTACCATATTTACCCCAAAAGGATGCATATCAGTACATACTGTATTAGTACCTGAAGTGCACATATTAGTACATTTTACACAGCTTTTGTACCTTTTTTCTGAGAGGGCACCATATCAATGATACTAAAGTAACACTGCTCTTCTCTGATGAGGTGTATACTGGAGTGAGGGCTGGGCAAAAAGGTTGTCCTAAAAAAAAAAAGTTTCAATCGCTCTCATTCAGCAACCATGTCACTCAGATGAAAAGCTCAGAGAAATTAGCAAACGACAACAATCCAAATAAATTCCAGATGTACAAAATCAAGCGCTACATTTTTCCATCTGAGAAGTCATTTCATTTGGATATACATCAGTCACAGTTTCTGGTTCATGCCAACTATAGTGACTATTTCTATAGTGACCACAAAATGTACAAGATTACAATATACAAATTTTTTTTTTTAAATGTAGATTAAAGTTGTAAGTATAAAGATAATTGCCAATTTATTTTTCATAATTGCAACTTTTTGTAATTGCAAATTAATAATCTCACAATGGCTGTTGCCCAATTCAGTTTCAAGTCATTTTCGGACAAAAACATAATTCAGTGAGGTGATGCACTGGTAGAATAAGTACCTATTGTGAATAAAATAGGAGAAGAGGTAAAAGTTGAAAGGTGAGAGGTCACCTGACAGTGCCGATGAAGAGTACAGGATCCTGCGGTATGACAGAGAGTTGGCTGCGAATATCTCTCAACCCCAGCTTGCAGATTTCCACATCATCTATAAATATAGTGCCCTCAGCCGGCTCTGCCAAACCGAACAATGCTACACCCAGAGAGGACTTCCCTGAATCAGAAAGAGAGGGTCAACAAATGAAACCAAGATCTGGCAGAACATCCTTGTTCTTAGTACAAATGCCTTTACTGATATGCACAAGCTGCTTTTTGCATTTTATGAAGGTAACAACATGTACATATTTTAGTACATATCACGACTTTCCATTTCTGAATTTAATTCAGTATACACTATGTCAGTATTAACTTATTACAATAATAAGAAAATTAATCTTAAAATTTAAAAATGAAAACATAAATTAAGCTTTGAATAAAACATAATATGCTCTCTCTCACTAGAGCCAGTGCGTCCTACAATGCGGACTTTTCCCCCTGGCTTAATATTTATGTGGAGATTATTGAGGACTATGGGTGTGTTGTCCCTGTATCTCATACTGTAGTTTTTAAAGGTAAAATATTGTAATGCATTACTTTTAAAAGTAACTTTCCCCAACACTGGTTATAACGATGTTTCATATTCATTTTGGCAAGTACCACAATATGTTTCCCAGCGCTGTTTGTCTTTCTAAAATATTTTCTAATATAAATTAATATCTTAAAGGGATAGTTCACCCAAAAATGAAAATTCTGTCATTAATTACTCATCCTCATGTCGTTCCAAACCCATAAGACCTTCGTTCTTATAAAGTCGTTATTTTTGTTTTCTTTGCGCACAAAAAGTATTCTCGTAGCTTCATAACATTACAATTGAACCCCTGTCACAAGGGCTATTTTAACAATGTCCTTACTACCTTTCTGGGCCTTGAACGTGTCAGTTGCGTTGCTGTTTATGCAGGCTCAGAAAGCTCTTGGATTTCATCAAAAATTTCTTCATTTGAGTTCTGAAGGTGAACGAAGGTCTTATGGGTTTGGAACGACGTGAGGGTGAGTAATTAATGACAGAATTTTCATTTTTAGGTGAACTATCCCTTTAATATATTTTCATAGATCCTAATACATTGATTGTATTATCTTACTGTTCAATGTACTGCTTTCTTTTGTCATAGGCATGGATGGTGCTGAGTCCCTGTATGGTAGAGGTGGTGAGAGAGATCCAGGGAGAACGACTCACATTCTCCATCCTCTTCATCTGACGAATGCTCCTTTGGAAAACACTAGGTCAAAGAGAAAACACAGATGGTTTGTACATTCCATGGCATTAAAACCTGTTTAGTGGATCTGTGATTGTAATGTTTGTGTTCTACTTCTGGATTTAAAAAAAACACATCTTATGATGTTAAAGTGCAATGTTTATGTCTCACTATAGGATTGTGGCAAAGATGACTGCGAGAACTGCCACGGCAATCAGGAGGTATGGGAACACTATGGAGATGGTGAGAATGGTGAAAGTGACGGTCAGACAGAACTGCAAAAAGTTCTCCATGTTGAACGGCAAAACTGCATCAGTCTTTACTGAAGCGGTTCACCAGGCGGCCAGTTGGAGTTGTGTCAAAAAAACTCATTGGGCTGCCAAGGATCTGATAAAAAGTACAGTCAAATGGTATCAAAATGCTGCGGTTCTCATTTTTCTGAACAAATAGTATCACAATGCTTGCATTCAATTACTAAACCTACCTTTTCATATTATACTTGATCACTCACATTATAAAAATTAGTTCCTTTCCCATGAGGATGGTTTAGATCAACTAATAATAATATATTATTCATATATTCAAATAATAAGTCTAATCTAAAATTTAAATTCTAAAAAAAATGATTGTTTTTGCTGGAAAACTTCTGGAATCATAAACTGAATCATATAATTAATCTACTATATCACTGTAAATCTACTATAATATACCATCTGTAAAAAAAAAAATCAAAAACAAGCAGTTTTGTCATAATTAGAAATAGTGGAAATACCTTATTGGGGGGGGGGGGTTAATCTGCAAATAATATGTCTTACCTGTTTGAACATGGTATCATGCAGTTTGGAAGAAGCACACAATGTGACTTTAGTGAAGGTGTAGCCCTTGGCAATACACAGCAATACCATAGCACCAATAATAATGCCATAAATCATTTGGTAGAATGGCAGGTCTGGATTCTCGGAGATATTACCGCTGCTTGATGAATTAGTATTGTTCTACAAGAACAGAGAGAGAAAATGGTATGATTCACATGAATGTGTGTGTATGTGTTTGTACGTATTTACCCCTGATCCCTGCTCTAACCAGTAACTCAGCCACCAACTGCTGAAAGCAGTCGATCCCACGAGAAGAGTGAAGAGAAGAATAACAAATAACAGCAGTATATACCCTACAGCGATATATAGACAGAGAGAAAGGCATAATTGAGAAACGGTGTTACAGCGTTGATAATGTAATGTACAAAGAGACAGAAAAAAAGACAAACACCTCCGGCAGCTTTGCAGTATTGGTGGTAAGTCCTCCACGTAACTGACACTTCCTGTGTTACTAATTGATCCTTTTTCCCTGTAACACACATACACACCACTGTGCAAGTCAGATTTAACCAGTAAGAATATAATGGATATTTTCATGGTTATACTGTGAATATGTTCATATATCGACCTTTTGCTTCTGTGGAGTCCTTGGGTAATTCATGTTTCATGTCATGCAGACATATCAAAAGCTAGAAAGAGAAAATAAATAAAGATGTTTTTAGCAGTTTGTCAGTTTTACCAAAAGAAATAAAGCGATGAATTGCTTATTAATGCATGGTCTTTACATATAATGATATTTAGCAGGCGTAGGAACTGCATATTTAAACTGTAACGTCTTCTACAACTATGAAGTCACGTGAATAATCCTCCAGCCTTAACACAATGCTGAACTTAAAATGTTCATGCTAAACTTTCAATTTATGTGAAAGCCATCATGCTTTTAGACAATCTTTTCTAATTCAATTTTTAATCATGTTATCATGTTTAGTCATGTTTTAATCAATCATTTTAATCCGCTATTATTTAGGTATATAAATTATATTTCTTATAAAACATTTATAAATACTTAAAAAGATTTATTTATAAATAAATTTCATTTATATATTTCTCTTTATTTATTGCAAAATAAAATAATGTCAGGAAAATATAATAGGATTTACTGCAGTTATTTATGAAAAGAATAATTTATTAATAGACAGTAGTTAACAGCTATTCATTTTTAAACTTGGTCAATTTGATATGTTGTTGCTCTCCTAAAGGGATCCCAAATTAAAGAAAAGTAGATTCTCCTGTTAATCACATATTTAACCATTAACCTGGGTTTTCAATGCCGTTGACTTTTGGCTTATCTGGATTGGTCTGTTTAGAGTCATTGTGTTCAGTATGTGTTTTGGAATCAGACTCTGCATTTTCCTATATGATCCAAAAGTGAAAATTAAGAAGAACTTCAGTGACACACAAATGATTCTGTTCTTTGAATTTGTTTTTGCTTAGTACTGGAAACTGGTACATGTCCACTAGAGTACAATAAGTTGTATTATTTTAATGGCCTATTTCATTTATAAAGTAATTGAGAGGCGTAAGTGAGAGTGGTTACATTGCTCTGTTCCAGCTGGACATTGTTAATGAGGTGAGCGTAGCGGCCTTTAGCTTTCATCAAATCACTGTGAGTCCCTGCCTCCTTTATCTCCCCATTATCCAACAGCAACACCTCGTCACAAAACTCCAAATACTGCAAACACAACAGAGAGGAGCAACTGAGAACATCGGTTGAGATGAGAGCACAAAAAATCTGGGAATAACTAGTTAAAAGTTATGACTTTAGGATCATTGTGTAGAGTTACACGTTAAAAGGCAGCTGTGCTGAGTCACACAGTTGCTAAGACTTACTGTTTGATATGAGTCAACAAAAGGTTGGAGCTTTCTCTAATGGTGAATTTTGTTCCTGCCATTACATAATCGGTGAGGCAAAATTAGATTACCCTTTTCCTAACCTGAGGAGGTTACTCATTAAATGTGTTACGACAACACAAATGAATCATTACTGTTTATTTCACGAAACTGCCAACGTGAGGTTTATGTGCCATGCCTGTTTTATATTGTATTTTCCTCCGGTTATATATTAACTTCATGTACATTCAACTATATACCCTTAATCTTGGAAACACCTGTTGACAAAAAGCAACTTATAACTCAGCAATCCTTCTAGAGTTTATTTATCGTAGGTCATTTTTGGAGCAGGTTTCTGTGTACACAAGAGATATAACTGGTCAATTAAATATTTTAGTAAATATTTTTTTTAACTTTTTTATTATATAATATAATGGCTTTTAAGATTTTATTGACGTCCATGTCTTTTCCACAAACATCATTTAAAACTCCCTGATATTTTCTGGTTTTCAGAAGCTATTGGGGATCACATATCTATATTTTATCTGGTAAGAGCAAATATTTACTCCACTAACAGCTCAAATCTTCAAACAGAAAAGAGGCCTTCAAAGCCAATGAACAGGACATGGAAACATGTTAGAGTGAATTACCTGCAGCTGATGAGTGACCAGAATGACTGATTTGCCCTTCAGCTCTTTCTTGATGCATTCTTCAAATATGTGCTTCCCAACATGTGCATCAACAGCAGACAGAGGATCATCCAAAGGGAAGATGTCTCTGTTAGAATACACTGCCCTGGCCAAACTGACCCTCTGCTTCTGACCACCTGAAAGATTAATACCTCGCTCTCCAATCTAGACACACACACACATAAGTAATATTATCATCCTCATATGCTATTTAACTGAACTCCATAGTATTATAAACATTTAATAGCTCAATGAAAAAAATGCATTAGTATCTAATCAAAGGATGTTGGTAAAATGTGGGAACAGACCTCTGTCTGGTCTCCATATGGAAGTATTGCCAGATCAGATTTCAGAGAGCAGGCATGAATAACACTGGCATATTTATAACACAGTAAGCATGTACCACATTTTTTAGGATGCAGCAATTCATATCAGTATAAGTAATATTATCATCCTCATATGCTATTTAACTGAACTCCATAGTATTATAAACATTTAATAGCTCAATGAAAAAAATGCATTAGTATCTAATCAAAGGATGTTGGTAAA
Source organism: Sinocyclocheilus grahami (assembly GCF_001515645.1). NCBI lineage: Eukaryota > Metazoa > Chordata > Actinopteri > Cypriniformes > Cyprinidae > Sinocyclocheilus > Sinocyclocheilus grahami. The sequence continues at coordinate 331,888 of NW_015505687.1, forward strand.
ATGTGGGAACAGACCTCTGTCTGGTCTCCATATGGAAGTATTGCCAGATCAGGTTTCAGAGAGCAGGCATGAATAACACTGGCATATTTATAACACAGTAAGCATGTACCACATTTTTTAGGATGCAGCAATTCATATCAGTACAAAGAATCAATGTTCAACAACAATTTTACAGCTGAGACTGTGACCAGAGTCAGAAGTTTACCCCATCCAATAAAAGTCATTACAAGCAACAACAAAAAAAGAAAAGACGGTTCACCGTCTTCTTGGCACTAAAAGAGGATCTGGTAAATTACATGTGTTAGAAAGGTGAGGGGCAGCTTCCTAGAATGATAGGACTGACACTGGGGTAAATTAATAGTTGCTACATTTGTTATTTCAAGATGAATGGGTTAGTGGTGTCTAAACTGTCTATGTCGGAGGCCTGCTCAGTAAATTTAGCTCTTCAAGCTTACCATAGTGAAATCATGTAGAGTTTCATACTAAACTACTCTTTTACACTCCAATTGCGATGGTCTGTCTGTCTTGCAATTCCACCTCCTATCAGAGAGACTAAAGATGCGGTCACATTTATTATTGGTTAGCAATTTTTTGCAGGTGGAATCCAGTCGTTTCAACAGTCCAGTCATTTCAAGGGTCCACAGAATCTGGAATTTTGTGTGAGGACGAAAGACTTCCCCCACACAGATTTTGCAACGGGATCAGGTTGGTCATTCGGATTCGCCTTGTTAACCAAGAGAGCTGCTTGGATTAAAAGTGATTCTGTGTGAGCTGTGCTACATGCATCGCAAAACACTGTTGATATTATTTTGCCAAAATTTCACTAATGTGACTGCACCTTAAGATTGTGGGATGCTTTTATTCATATATCAGCTAAATCTGTATGATACATATACTGTATGTTGATCATGAGATTTGATCATCTTTAAATCACTATATTTTCATGAAGGTTTCCCTTTTACCTTTCATATAGTTCAGGTTGTAGAAGTTGTATCCAGATTTATTGTAGCTGAAAACCCATGTGGTCATGAGTAATTTCATGAACTTTACTGACACTTTTTATAAAAAAAAACAAATATGTTATTGTTGACCAAAATCTTTGACCTGTTTAGTCTTTGATGTTCTCTATAATTTCACCTGGTTTGGTCAAATGGTTCTCCCATGAGGATATTGTCCCTTACAGTCCCGTGGAATATCCAGGCTTGCTGGGACACATATGCTAATGTTCCATTAGCTGATACAGACCCACTCGGAAGATGCATCTGAAGGGAATAAATGATCATACTGTCAGTCACACGTCATCACATCATATGTAAAACTGTTCGTTAGGATGCAGAAACGACAGAGGCACCACACCTGCTCAAGAATACTTGAAATCAGAGATGTTTTTCCACTTCCAACATTGCCACACACCCAAAGCAGACTTCCCTATAAACGAAACGAGAGATTCAATAGTTTCTGCTGTAGTGCTAGAACACATCCTGAGTGTTGGAATGTTGGAATGTTATATCATCCCACGTTATAATATAGTCATATCACACCTTTGAAAGAGTGAAGCTGGTGTTTCTGAGAGAAGGTTTGAAGTCTGATTGGTGTGTGGCACTTTCAGAAGGATCTTGAGGCTTCTCAGTGGCGTTCATGGTATCTGGCAGGCTCCAGGAGAAGGTGGCCTTTTCCATGGCCAGCGCCAAGTCCATATTCTTATCCTGCGCGAGATAACCTTTGGGGTTCTGTACCAACATAAGCTTCTGTAGAAATACAAGCATTAAATGTTTTGTTATTAGCATTGTACTGCTGAGGAAAATCAGGTTCATTCAAAATGTTCATTCAGTGTAAAAGACATGATTAGCACGTGTCAGTGCATCAACCTACAGTACAGCACATGTAAAATACGCTGAAAATATGTTTCCTACACACTTATCATTATGAGTAACTTATATAAACAATAATTACATCTTCCTCAATATGTCCTAAACTAATACCAGCTTAGAGCAGACAATGGGGCCAAAGGTACAAAATAATTGGATTAAGGTGGATACGTTTTCAATAATGCTTTAGGTAAAAATGAGAGAAAATTATGTTTGGTTTTGGATAAACCAAGAGAAATGTGAAAGAGTCCAACCTTGAGTCTAGTGAGAGCCACTTCACCCTCAGCCACCACTTTAACAGAGAATGGCAACAAGCCTATAGACATCCTTATGCAGTTAAATACAGCAATGATAGTGTAGGCCTGTGGAGAAGCACAGATGGTTAGCATAAAATACAACCGTATAAAAGTAATGAAGTAAAATATTCACATTTATATTTACAGTACAAAAAGTCCACTGTTCAAAATACAGTAAAACAAATATACAATAAAAATATAACAGTAAAAACTTTTTTATTAACTATTGAAATATATTTTAAAATGTAATTTATTCCTGTGATGGCAAGCAGTTTACTCTACATTACTCCAGTCAGCGTCACATGGTCCTTCAGAAATCATTCTAATTTAATGAGTTGGCGTTCAAGTAACATGTTGAATAACAGCTGTACTGCTTAATAGTTTTGTGAAAACTGAGATACATATTTCTCAGAATTCTTTGATGAATATAAAGTTCAAAATAATTTATTTATTTAAAACAGAATAAAAAAACTAAATAAAGTATTAATTTCTTTCTGACCCTCTGACCCCAAACGTTTTGACTGGTAGTGCACATTTATTCATTTAGCAGAATATAATCATATTTTTGTTTTTTTGCACTCACCCGAAAGCAAACAGGACAGAGATGAAGAATGACACTATAAATCTTGTCTTCTGGAAACGCATGACCACTGCAGGAAGAGATGCCTCCTCTAGACCCACATGGGCGACTTCCTCGTCCCAAAGTCTTTGGAACCTGAACACAACAGAAATAACAATCTTTTGTTATTTTCCTCTCTCTCTCTCTTTCTCTCTCTCTCTCTCTCACTTTTTAAACATAATCCATTTTCCCGCAAATACAATTTTCCAGAATCAACCTGGATATATGAAAAAACATCAGACGATGACTTATGGTTTCTTATTCGCCAAGTGCTACACTGGAGCTACTCATTCTGCCGAGACTTCCTAAACTAAGCTAAGATTTGAATGGAAAGCTTATGAAGAATTTCCTTAACTGTTGACATTTGTACCTTTCTCCATTGATGTGGGCTCCATCATGAGGTGAGAGATAAAGTGAGTCCTCATCTAACCGTTTCCTAAAGAGCTTCCACATCAGTGACATCCATGCAAATGATGTGAAGGAGAAAAAAACAGCATCATCGACTGGATGTGAACTGTAAAAAGTTAGAAAATGTATATTTAAGATTACGTTATGAATTTATCACATATTTGAAGATTCAGAAATGATATATGAATGACAGACTTGATATATGATATATGAAAAACAGAAAAACTGGGGCATTTAATTTCTTAGCAATGATGAAAACATGTTCTTTTAGTTTTTTTCTCTGATCTCTTGATGAAATGGACAGATCACTTTCATTATTGACATAAAAATGTAATATGCTTAGAATATGTTGAGAAAGCTGGCGAATGTCTTACTGTGAGCCGAACCGGAATGGGATGAGGGTTTTCAAGCTTTGCTGGTACTAGGAGGAGGTTCTGGTTCCCTGTAATCTAGAACCGGAGGACCTTCAGGAAAGGCACTCATGACTGAAGCACTATCTCTTCTATGTTTCTGCACAATAAGAGAGAAAAACACAGAGATATGGATATCATAAAATAAAAGGAACTGTGAGTTAAAGTCTTTGACACTGAGTTTCATTACTATTTTACCAGACTCAAAGGTTAACATGAGCAGAGGTCTTGACACTCCTCCTCTGTCTCTCTCCTGTCACCACATGTCGGATGCTGCAAATTCAAAGTCATTTGATAACAGCCCTGAGGAAACTGACCCTGGGTGAGAAGGCAAACCCAGTCAACACGTGAGATCATGCGATGATCACAGTGACATCACACAATCCTCATACTGTGAGCCTCACGTTGTGAGTAGTATATGAGCTCATTGTGAGTTCCATCGATCCTCATACTGTGATCCTCCCGGTGTGAATAGTATATGAGCTCATTATGAACTCAAACGATCCTCATACTGTGATCCTCACAGTGTGAGTAATAGGTGAGCTCATTGGGAGTTAAATCGATCCTCATATTGTGATCCTCACGGTGTGAGTAATAGGTGAGCTCATTGTGAGTTCAATCGATCCTCATACTGTGATCCTCACGGTGTGAGTAGTATATGAGCTCATTCTGAACTCAAACGATCCTCATACTGTGATCCTCATGGTGTGAGTAGTATATGAATTCATTGTGAGTTCAAACAATCCTCATACTGTGATCCTCACGGTGTGAGTAGTATATAAAATAATTGTGAGTTCAAATGATCCTCGTACTCTAATCCTCACCGTGTGAGTAGTATATGAAATCATTGTGAGTTTCAAATTTTGAGCAGGTTGAGAGAAGGCAGTTCAAATATTAGTCACCGGGGATAAGATCATCTACATCTTGGTTAAGATTACTAAAAGTTTCGCACCTTCAGCACACATTACATCCATTGATGCAGAAATGCAGATATGTTCTACATGTCTAAAGTATATAGAGAGATTAACCTTATAAACTGCTTGATTTTGTGTAACAACTTAAAATATAATCTGCATATACAATAAACTACAGTATTAAAGGATTTTGCAGGTTTTAATAAAATGTTATTTAATAACATTAGTAAGCTAAATAAGAATATTTCCAGTATTTGCCTCAGGCTTGCAAAGTATCGTCAACTCCTTTATGAGCATCAACGGTAATCCTCGGCAAACTTTCAACACTTTGACGGTCAGCAAACTTTAGCTGTGCGTCTTGCGTCATCAGCCTGGA
>NW_015505687.1:338935-340115 GCF_001515645.1 Sinocyclocheilus grahami
ATGAAATGAAGATCAGGTTCATCTTTAATAAACAAAACAAATGAAGACAAAACGAAGCACAAACATGGCACATCTCTCTTTCTTGCTCACCGCAGAACGTTCAGGATCCCAAAACTTTTTCTAGCTGCCCCACTTGCGCCTGATAGTGCTATGTGTCTTTCACAATGCCCTTGAATCAAAAGAAATGAATAGTTGTACATAAAATAACAGTAAATAAAACAATAATAAAACAAAACCTGACATGCATCTCAACTTTTTTTTAAGGGGGGAGTGGGGGAGGGGGGTACACAAGTTATAATCATGATTTCTATGTTTGCCACAAGAGGAGTCAGTGGGACATCTATGTGTTTGTCAAAAGTATTTTAATGAAAAAGAAACAATGAAGAAGGAACTTAGAAAGGTGAGAGTGGAAGGAATAAAGCTAAAAAAAAAAAAAGTATAATCACTTATGGATTAGAGAGCTTATTTCTTTATCTCAAAAGTACAGAACTGATAAAGAGAATGAAGGGTTTCTTTTATGAAATGAGTAAACTTTGGTCCACACTCCAACACTGAAGGTGGCGATAATGCACCTTAACGCTGGTGCTACCCACCATAAAACAGAACAAGAAGAATTAAACATCAATATTCAAGAATCAGCTATGGGAAATAGGTATAGTAGAGTTTAATGTTAAAAATATAGTAACATATGGAAATAGTGACCAAGGACGGAGATATTCGTTTAATTTTCTAAGGAGAACTGGACTGGAAGGACGAATTTAATTAAGATATAGTAAGTTAAAGTGAGACAGCAGATGGCAGTAATGCAACACTATGGATGCCAACTGCCGTAAAACTCCAACGAAGAAGAAGACAAACATCACTATTGTGATGTACATTTGTGTTAGCGACTGTTAACTGTGGAGTTGTTACACTGGAGAAATTTTTATTTTACACTAGTCAGCATTTAAAATCATAAGTGTTTTCAGTCTTAGAATGATTCAGTTAGTCGTTAAGTGTGTCCCTGGCTTTAGGTTGCATATCAGTATTTATGATTTGTTATACTTCCCAAATCAGATCATTACTAGACTACATTACTACCTCGGGATCAAATTTCAGTAACTATACAAGCATGTTTTGTGGAAGCATGGATGCATGATTTGTTTCATATTTTGTTTAACTAATAGTTATTTTCACCTGT
>NW_015505687.1:340255-340662 GCF_001515645.1 Sinocyclocheilus grahami
GTATGAGCGCACAGTGAGTGTGCAGTGACCTCACATTGCGACCACAGTATGAGCGCACAGTGAGTGAAGCACACTTCAGCATACTTTAATTCACAAATAATTGTATATCAAAAAAGATTTACTACTGCTACTATTTATAGTTTTTGCTATATATTCGATTCCCTTTTTTGCTATTATTACTTATTTGTATTCATGTGTATTCCAATGTTGAGAGCAGTCAGTGAGAAAATATTTTGCTGTAATGTTTAAGTCCTATACTGTGTTCATTAACTAGGATGTTGCTGGAATCAGTACAGCCAAAGCCCCCTGGTCTTTCAACACCAGTGCTGAGAGGAAGGATGCTACGGTAGGCCGAGCAGAGACAGGGAGGAGTGTGGTAGAGGTAGGAAAAACCCAACAGACAGACA
>NW_015505687.1:341038-348250 GCF_001515645.1 Sinocyclocheilus grahami
ATGAGCACACAGTGAGTGCGCTGTGTGGTTACACTTTTAGCTCACTGTGACACACACATTGTGACCACACCATGAGAATCATGTGAGCTCATGGTGACATCATTGTGAAATCAAATTGTTGACTGGGTTGGCAGTCCATAGCCTGTGTTTGTAAATACATATTATGTATGGACATTTGTGTTGTTAATTGGAAGTTTTATATAAGGTGAAATATCATGTAAATGTAAATATTAATATATATAGCCCACATATACTCGGAAATTCTCAAAACAAGTACTTAACATGCTCATTATCAAACATTAGCAATGTATCATCATCATATTGATTATTAATTGCATACAAGCCAGGAGCAGATCCTATATCAAAGAGAGAAAATTAAACAGAAAATAGAAAATACCTTGCGTGACTTAAAACTTCTAATTTTTCCGTGCACAGAACACAGGAAAAAGATAAATCCTCCTTTCTTTTTGTGGCTAACTCGTGATAAAGCATGTTTGTCTCCTAATTCAAGCAACAAGTGTTTCAGATCCACAAGCCTTGGAGTTTGCTCAGTGATGCATGTTTTTCCACAACAACAACTCTGTGTCTACTGACCAAATCATGTGAAACTCTCGTTCACTCTCTCTGCTTTTCTTCAGTATAACAGAATGATAAAGATGGTCTCAAGATAAACTGTCCTATGAGTTCTTTTCACTCCATATACTTTGATTCGTGCTTGTATGTGTTTCGGACAGCCATTATCAATACAAAGAAAACCAAACTGCTGAAAAAGCGAAATGAGTTGATTAATTAGGAGGATGATACTGCCAATAATTAATAATTGAAACTGCTGTATATGGTGTGTAACTATATACTAATATACTGTGTGTGTGTGTGTGTGTGTGTGTGTGTGTGTGTGTCATCTGCCAATTCACACCACACAGACAAACACCAGCAAACAAGTTGGCCGTTGGAGAATTTTATGAAAAACATCTTACAGTTAACTTTAACTTTACAATACTTTGTAATAATACTTTGTAATTTGTAGTGCATTAGCTAAATTGTTCATTAACACTTATGCATGCTGAGGCCGTTTTTTTATATAACCAATAAAAATTATTCTGATTCTTAAAGATAAACTCAATTTGACCTCTTGAGGACGCTGTAAACCAATAAAAAAGTCTCCTGATTTTAGCCCTTGTATTGTTGTACTTCTACCCAAGATGCAGGTGTCCATAAGTGCCTTAATATAAATTTAGATATCATGGGTTTGCATGATATTATGTTCTACATTAATATGAAAAGATTTGAAGTAAACATAAACTGTTTATATATTGTGATGAATTTAACATTGGGACATTACGCAAAGTAGTAGCCTGGAGAGAGAGCAAGAAATCAAAGAAACACTATATATTCTTAGTCAGATCTAGCAGAGATATTACACAAAAGATTAGGGGTCATTTTTTAGCAACAGTCATAAGACAAGAAGCATGTTGTGTAATGGTCAGCAAATGAAACAAACAGATAAGCATTGCTTTCAGTATACATGACCAGTAGGGCTATTCTGTGAAACAACAATTTGAAGAGCAATAGTAATTAATGCTGTGCATGTGTTGAGTCGCACAGAAATGTTCAGCTTTGTGGATTTTGCCCTGTATTTATCATTCATAGTTTTACTTTGTGGTTAAAAATAACTAATATGTTATATTAAATTGTAAGTCCTGAAATTATATATTTCATATAGAGTATAATGATGTAAAATTACTACACAATTTCTGTTAAAACTATGTACATTGTTGCTTGTAGGGATACAATGGACCTAAAAGAGTATTTGAACAGGATTGGGTTTATTGGCCAGTATGACAAAGCTGAGCTGGACAATTTGTTCACCATCCACAAGCTGCATGTTACGAATATTCCATTTGAGAACCTCCGCATCCATTCTGGCGAGAAGAACACTATGGACCTAAACATCATCTATGATAAAATAGTCAAGAGCAATCAGGGAGGCTGGTGTTGTAAAAACAACCTCTTGTTCTCTTGGGTCCTGAAGGAAATTCACCATGTTAGTCTCCAAAGTGTTCAACTGGAACAGGAGTTTCTCCCCATGGATTCTCATCTCATTATTTTAATAATTAATTTATGCATTTAGCAGACGCTTTTATCCAAAGCGACGTACAGTACATTCTTTTTACCAGTATGTTTAATTAATTTTGAATCTTGTAGAGATTGATGGGAAGCAGTACATTGCAGATGTGAGCTTTGGAGTGTCACAACAAATCTGGAATCCCTCAGAGTTGATCTCAGGGACCAGCCACAGCCTCCAGGCGTATTCCGCCTCATAAATAACAGTATGAAGTGGGTTTTGGAGAAGACAGGAAGGACGCAATTGGTCCAAGATAAGGCCTTTGCTAGTTCCAGCCTCATTGACAAACGGCTCACCAAAACATTATACTCCTTCACATTAACACCCCGTTATGCAGATCGTTTCTGGGAGACATCAGATTGCTTGCAGACTAGTCTAGACTCTCTGTTCATGCTCAAATCCATTTGCTCCCTTCAGACGCCCACAGTCACATTCAAAGACTTGGTGGACACGAAGGAAATTCCAGACTGTGAGATAGAGGCAGGGCGAAAGGACGCAATTTCAGGCCGGGAAAACTCACACTCATCCAGGCCACACAGAAAAAAAAGGGGCCAAAATGGTACCTTTTGGGGTACAACAGCTTGACACCGTAGCAGTACACCGTACATATTAGTACCTTAAGACTAGTAATTCGTACCCTTAAGGTAATAATTTGTAGGCCTAGGGGTAAAAAAGGAACAAATATGTCATTTTAAGGGTACTGTTCCAGTGACAAGCTGTTGTACCCCAAAAGGTGCAATTTTGGCCCCTTATTTCCTGTATATAGCCTATACATCCACAACAAATTTTGAAACCAGACAACCCTATTATTTGTATGGCCATTACATAAAAAAGGTGCCTGTCACTTCTTCACCAGCAGGTCTACTGTTATGAACAGAACTGTGTCCACCTTGTTGAAAACATTCACCTCATTTCAATTTGTTAGCAAAGAATGTTATTTATCTTAATATGTTTCTTTAAGATGACGCCCTCCTCTCTAGGAGCCAATGAGAAGAGAGCTTCCGCGATTGGCTGGCGCACGCTGACGGCAGTGGCGTGTGTTTGCAGGCCTGAGCTGAGCGACTACAGCACTTGGGGGAAGAGCAATGCATTCGTTAGAACAAGCCGAAGGTATTTTTTTCAATTGATCGATTATCAGTTTAGTGTACTCATCTCCAAGTGTCGTATTCAAATATTAGCGGAGCGTCTATGTGTTTATGGCAAGTTAGATATATAACTTATAGTGTTGTCACTGGGCTGCTAGCATCTAAGCTAAGATTCTGATACCCTTCAGCTGTTAAAAGCGTTGTTTATTTTGCTGACATGCACTGCAGCAACATCATGAACGTAAGTATGTGAAACGAAATCTCGAAAGTCTGATGCCTCAACCAGGAGTGCAGCTTTTCTGTCATTGTAAAGCCGCGTCTTGGCTATTGAACATCGTGTTGGCCAATCATAATGCCATCATAGCTGACACACTGACATATAAGTTACATGCAAAATAGTGTACATTTTCCCCCAAAAAATGTAAAAGCTATAAAGCTGCCAGTGCATTTATATGCCTTGTACAGTTGATATTTCTCACCTTATGAGCTCAGTCTGAAATCAGTGTATTTATCCCATCTATGTATTTAGCTTTTCTTCTTTACGCATTTTTCAGAGTGATGTGAAACATAGCAATCAAGTGTCTTAAAGGGGTAATTCACCGCTGACAATATGGTCTCTTAATAGAACTTGGCTGTCTATACAGTAGAAGGGCAAATGTTTTTAAAAGAGGTGTTACATGATTAAAGAAAACTTTGCGTTCTCTTTTGTTACAAAGGTAAGAAAACTCCAACACCCTTAAAGCTTTGGGCTCAATCCGACTGTCCATGGTCGGGAATACAAAGACTGGGCCACACCCTCCTAAAACGGCTCGTTCCAACACGCCCCCACATGTCTACGTCACGATGTGGGAAGATTTGCATAACGCCACCCAAATGTTCACGCAAAGAAAGGAGGAGTAACTTTTATTCTCGCTGTAGTATTGTTGCCGCCGCTGCCATGTCGTGAAGACGCTGTGTGTTTCGTTGTGAAAGCGAAACTACTTTGTTTGGTCTTCCAAAAGAGGACACGACTAGAAATCAGTGGTTAAGTTGTATTTACAACACTTTTCCAGAACAGTTCAACCCAAATATTCAGATGTGTGCAGTGCATTTTATGGAGGACTGTTTCCTGATCCTGGGAGCGTTGTTTCTACTAGAGGTCCGATTTTTGGCATTTTTTAATTAATCGGCATCGGCCGATTGTGCTGCAAATTGGGCCGATTTATAGGCAGGCGCATCTGCGGGCAGCCAAGCGTTGTTGTGGAATGCAGGAGAATCTCTCTCTGGCTCTCAGAGCAACTCACACTGTCTGCAGCCGCTTCTTGTTCACACACAGCTTCAGCTAATGATGGCAGGGCAAAACAGACCGCTTCGAAAGCGAAAACCTACTAGAATTGATGCCGGAAAATTATCATATTCATAAGAGCAACCAGTCATTTGCATGTGAAAGTAGAAACGCATGCAATTCAGACGAAACTTCTGGGCTGATTATAACGTGCAGGTTAACTTTCCTCGTGAAATGTGTGTGTAGGTCCGACAATAGCATCCACGATGTCATCGCTCGTGGCCAGAGGACTCTTAAGCAGTTTTGAGCAACATGTGTACTATTTGTAAGCAGTCCAGCTGCAATTGCTTTGGCAATACAAATGTATAATTTTTGTCATGCCAATAAAGCACTCTTAAATTAGAGAGAGAGACACACATCACAGTGGAGTCAGCTGTCTTAACCGCAAACACCCAAATATACATATGCAAACACATATTCATCACTGTGTCTGTCAGCAGACTCTGTTCCCCTCTCGGGCTCTGTCTTTACATTTATTTTGAAAGCTGAAGCTGCGATTATGGTAAGGGGCGTTACATTTCCGACGAGTGCTTGCGGAGTTCGGCCAATCACAATGCACTGGGTCAGCTGGCCAATCAGAGCAGACTGCGCTTGTCGGAAGGAGGGACTTTGTAGAAAACAACGCGTTTGAGAGAGGCGGGGCATAGAGGACCTACAATAATGTACAGTATTTGAAAAATAATGTGTTTTTTGAACATTAAAGCATGTCAACATATTCTGTTACACCAAATACACAAAATAATTATCTTTAAAAAAGCATCATATGACCCCTTTAAAGAATTTGCCACTGACGATTCAAACGCGAGTTTTGAGCAGTGTAGAGTAGTGCTTGTTGTTTGTTGTTGTTGTTCTCCGGTCACAAATGCAGATATGGTTTTATGTTTACACGGTGCGATATGCAACGCGTAAAAAGACAGTATAAGTCATTATAATCAGTAATGATGTCCCCACTGGATGCAACAAATGCCTCGTTTATAATGGGTTTTAATGTTTTTGTCTCGTCGCTCCATCCGTGACACGGCATCACAGTATGGCAAGGGGCGTAACCTTTCCGTCACACGCTTGAGGTATTCGGCTAATCACAACGCATTGGATAGCTGGCCAATCAGAGAACACCTCGCTTTTCAGACCGATGAGCTTTGTAAAAATCGACGCGTTTCAGAAAGGCGGGACATAGAGGAGAAACAATAATGTACAGTATGTGGAAAATGTGTTTTTTAACCTTAAACCGCATAAACACATTTCATTACACCAAATACACAAAATAATGTTCTTTTTAGCAACATCATATGACCCCTTTAATAAAAGCCCTGCAGATGTCAGAAAATCACTTTAGTTGCTAAATAAATTGGGAGATCTGGGTACAGGTCACATGGGGGAAAAATACACATTGTTCATTTATATGTACTACCAACATTGTAATGATACAAATCTGTCTTTTAACATGTCCTTTAACTGTGGCTGAATTCTTTGTCACTGTAACTTTAAAAATGTGTTCAAATTAGAAAATAGATGTTGCTTACCTCACTGTCAGTCCTGTGCTGATATAGTTGTGTTGTTCCTCCACAGACCTGAAGGCTTTTGAGAGGAGACTGACAGAGTATGTGTCTTGTTTGCAGCCGGCTACAGGTCGTTGGCGCAGTAAGTCAGTCCAGCTTGTCTGGTCTAAACTTTATTGAATCGCTTTCAAGCAGTTTAAAACCTGGACTATGTGTCTGGTCTGAGCCAAGATCTGTACATGATTTCCAAGTGTCCATAACATATTCATCAACAAGGACTGAAATTAAGTATATTGTGCCTTACCTTGCCTCATTTTAATTCATGACTTCTGTCTTCTTTTTGCAGTGATTCTGATCGTGGTGTCTGTGTGCACAGCCACAGGAGCCTGGAACTGGCTGATAGATCCAGACACTCAGAAAGTATGTGAAATGAAGAGGTGTCAGATTAGCGTCAAATGTCGCATTCTGCTTAGTTGCCCTTACAGTTGTTTGTCTGTCATGTCTTCTAGGGGTGTAACGGATCGTAGATGATCCGTGATCCGTATGGATCAGGCTGCACGGTTCAGCACGCATGCGATTCGCGGATTAACTGTTAAGTTTAACCATCATAGAGTTAACGTTTATCATTTGCAAGTTTTGTCTTGCCAGTTTACACATTCAAGCAATTTTAAGCAAGTCTTCTGTGCGCTCAGCCACTGCCGCACACACCCGAAGCGCGCGCACACAGAGAGAACGAGAGACACCGCGTGAACAGCGAATTGATTCCTCTTTCACATACACACAAAGTTATGTTAAAATACCCGTTTTGGCAAGTATTCTAGTAAACACAGTCGGTTGTGTCTTAAGTGAACGTAAGCAGCTGAGGAAAAAAAAATTATATGTGTCAGTATTAGGTCCGTGCATTTGGTCTTAAAGTAAATACCTGTTTCTGTCTGCTAATCAAATAACACCACAGCTCTAACAAAGATTAATCTGTATTTAACTTGTGCAGTGAGCACTATTGTGTTTTTTTACACTTAATTATTACATTGCACTGCACCTGAATGCTACTGTTACTTTGTAACTGTGTTTTGTTGTTTTCATCTATGCTTGTAATTTGTGTAATTGTTCTTGTTTTACTACTAACTTTATTAGTTAAGCTAGTAGTTTTTGCTGTGGTATAGAAGTACTTAAAGTAAG
>NW_015505687.1:348990-371973 GCF_001515645.1 Sinocyclocheilus grahami
GATTCAAACGCGAGTTTTGAGCAGTGTAGAGTAGTGCTTGTTGTTTGTTGTTGTTGTTCTCCGGTCACAAATGCAGATATGGTTTTATGTTTACACGGTGCGATATGCAACGCGTAAAAAGACAGTATAAGTCATTATAATCAGTAATGATGTCCCCACTGGATGCAACAAATGCCTCGTTTATAATGGGTTTTAATGTTTTTGTCTCGTCGCTCCATCCGTGACACGGCATCACAGTATGGCAAGGGGCGTAACCTTTCCGTCACACGCTTGAGGTATTCGGCTAATCACAACGCATTGGATAGCTGGCCAATCAGAGAACACCTCGCTTTTCAGACCGATGAGCTTTGTAAAAATCGACGCGTTTCAGAAAGGCGGGACATAGAGGAGAAACAATAATGTACAGTATGTGGAAAATGTGTTTTTTAACCTTAAACCGCATAAACACATTTCATTACACCAAATACACAAAATAATGTTCTTTTTAGCAACATCATATGACCCCTTTAATAAAAGCCCTGCAGATGTCAGAAAATCACTTTAGTTGCTAAATAAATTGGGAGATCTGGGTACAGGTCACATGGGGGAAAAATACACATTGTTCATTTATATGTACTACCAACATTGTAATGATACAAATCTGTCTTTTAACATGTCCTTTAACTGTGGCTGAATTCTTTGTCACTGTAACTTTAAAAATGTGTTCAAATTAGAAAATAGATGTTGCTTACCTCACTGTCAGTCCTGTGCTGATATAGTTGTGTTGTTCCTCCACAGACCTGAAGGCTTTTGAGAGGAGACTGACAGAGTATGTGTCTTGTTTGCAGCCGGCTACAGGTCGTTGGCGCAGTAAGTCAGTCCAGCTTGTCTGGTCTAAACTTTATTGAATCGCTTTCAAGCAGTTTAAAACCTGGACTATGTGTCTGGTCTGAGCCAAGATCTGTACATGATTTCCAAGTGTCCATAACATATTCATCAACAAGGACTGAAATTAAGTATATTGTGCCTTACCTTGCCTCATTTTAATTCATGACTTCTGTCTTCTTTTTGCAGTGATTCTGATCGTGGTGTCTGTGTGCACAGCCACAGGAGCCTGGAACTGGCTGATAGATCCAGACACTCAGAAAGTATGTGAAATGAAGAGGTGTCAGATTAGCGTCAAATGTCGCATTCTGCTTAGTTGCCCTTACAGTTGTTTGTCTGTCATGTCTTCTAGGGGTGTAACGGATCGTAGATGATCCGTGATCCGTATGGATCAGGCTGCACGGTTCAGCACGCATGCGATTCGCGGATTAACTGTTAAGTTTAACCATCATAGAGTTAACGTTTATCATTTGCAAGTTTTGTCTTGCCAGTTTACACATTCAAGCAATTTTAAGCAAGTCTTCTGTGCGCTCAGCCACTGCCGCACACACCCGAAGCGCGCGCACACAGAGAGAACGAGAGACACCGCGTGAACAGCGAATTGATTCCTCTTTCACATACACACAAAGTTATGTTAAAATACCCGTTTTGGCAAGTATTCTAGTAAACACAGTCGGTTGTGTCTTAAGTGAACGTAAGCAGCTGAGGAAAAAAAAATTATATGTGTCAGTATTAGGTCCGTGCATTTGGTCTTAAAGTAAATACCTGTTTCTGTCTGCTAATCAAATAACACCACAGCTCTAACAAAGATTAATCTGTATTTAACTTGTGCAGTGAGCACTATTGTGTTTTTTTACACTTAATTATTACATTGCACTGCACCTGAATGCTACTGTTACTTTGTAACTGTGTTTTGTTGTTTTCATCTATGCTTGTAATTTGTGTAATTGTTCTTGTTTTACTACTAACTTTATTAGTTAAGCTAGTAGTTTTTGCTGTGGTATAGAAGTACTTAAAGTAAGTTTTCACTATTTTTTTTTTTATTGCTGATCCGAAAAATGATCCAATCCGTGACTCAAAATCCGTAATATGATCCAAACCGTGAGTTTTGTGATCCGTTGCATTATTAATGTCGTCTCTTTCCACAGGTTTCTTTCTTCTCATCTTTATGGAATCATCCATTTTTCACTATCAGCTGTGTGACTCTGATTGGCCTTTTCTTTGCTGGAATACACAAACGAGTTGTCGCACCATCTATGTATCCTTCTTAATACAGGAAATTTGTACTGTCCATTTGTACGGTCTTCATTGTATTCAACAGCTAATCTGTTGACTATTAACAATTACAAAACTGCAGATGATAGGTGACTCCCAAATCTCTCCTTAACCCCTTGCAGTATTGCAGCACGCTGCCGGACAGTACTAGCAGAATATAACATGTCCTGTGATGATGTGAGTACTTGTGTCCTTTGAATTGCCCATTGTGATCTTTCAGTTTCACTGCTTTAAGAATCCAAAGTAACTTTTCTTGTGCAAACATTTGTATTTTTTCCTCTCACATACTAGACGGGGAAACTTATCCTGAAACCACGGCCTCATATCCAATAGCACTTTGAAGAGACAGAAATGGAGAGTATTTCATATCAACATATTAATCATCAAGATAGGCCTCAATGCCAGGAGTTTATCCAAAATGTGTGAGGATTGACCTCCCAAATAGGACTCTAAATTCCCTCTGCAATTTATGAAGAAGCAATGGGAGCTCAAAAGGAAATGTCTGTTTTGAAGAAAAACATTGTTTCTGCTATTTTTAGATAACATCCTTATATTTCTGTTGACAATTTTGAGTTTTATTTGATTGTGGATTGTGATATCCTCAATTGTAAAGCTGTTCTATTTTAGATGCATACGGTGTATGTATTTTTAAGTAAATTGCTGAACACATAATAAATATTGAAGTGTAGATATTTGTTCACCTTAAGCTGATTTCTACATATGTAGGCAACATTTGTGAAATGTTTATGCCTATGACATGATGTGCTGCTTTTTGTTGTTTTTAAAAGTACTTTTATGTGACCAAAGGCTGCACTAGTTGTTTAACATAAAAGGGAGACAGGCAAATGCATATTAAATGAGTGTCATGGTTGGCTGAGATTTTATTTACTTTCACTCCAGAGTCAAAGTCTACAAGAAAATCTTTAAATGAGCTGTGTTGGCAATAATAAAAGTTGTTTGTTATATGCTGTTTGTTGCTATTTATTATTAACCTGCAAACCAGTTAACTTGTCAGCCAATGTGTCTGCTTATCCAATTCCTATAGCCCAAACAGTATAGCATACACTCAAAATATTAGGGAAGCATCCAAATGGACTATGTGAACAATGCAAAGTAGAAGATACAGTAACCCATGCAATTCTTGAATGCAAGAAATATGAAGAAAGAAGTAATATGATAGTTGAAATCAAGAAGAATGGCATTCAGGTGGTACATTTTAAATCTTTAATAAAATGGGCAAGTGAAATAAATAGTAAAGCTTTCTTTAATTTTCTTAAAAGGACGGGATTAATAAGTAGAATGTCACTCTCCGTTCCACACTCCGGAGCAGAAGGTGGCGGTAATGCACCTAATTATGTTGGTTGCCAGCCGCCGTTAAAAGCCAAGAAGAAGACAGTACAACCTGGTGCTAGCAATGCAAAGGTTAAAGGGGTCATTTGATGCTTTTTTAAATTAACACTCCAAAGAGAAAGGAAAACTGGAAATCGCATCATATGACCCCTTTAAGCTTTTTTGCGCTATTTTCATCTTCCGGGCTTCAAATCTACATCGTGTTGACGTCACAATTTGTGCAATGGAGTATAGTACATAGATGACGCATCGGTGTCTATTAAATTATTAATGAGACTGCTGTTCTTATCCTGTGAGAAGATGATTCGCTTAATTATTCACAACAGCATGTGTTGATTTGCTATGACAGACGTTTAATTCAGACTGTGAGATGACATCGCGCACATTAACTGAGAGAAACGTTCATGGATCTAAGAAGAGTGTTTGTTTTTGCTTTGCAATAAGAGTTCGGCACAAACGCGATTCATTCACTTGGCGAGCATAACCGTTTTTACAGCTCTGTGACACAACCCGTCAAAAGGCTTATATAAACGCCACAGAAGAAGCCTTTAACGTCCTCAGAGGTGCAACAGCGCGTTCATATAAGTTATATGTTTTCGATGCAAAGTGCAAATGGCTGTGCATTTATTTGTGTTTTTAACTTGATGGGAGCGAAATGAAACTGTCTGAACGGGAGTTACTTCAGTTATAGCCAGAGCCATTGAAAAACAGAGTTGCGACAAGCTTTGATCAAGAATATATTTCAGAATGCACAGAAAGAGTTAAGGGTTTATGATTTTCTTATAAAATATTTGAGAGATACAGATTTGATTAGAAGAATTTAGTTTAGTTTGTTTTCTTCTTCTTTTTAATAGTGTATCATATTTTCGTTCATCGAGGCCTCACACTCCATCCCAGTAGGTGGCGGAAATGCACCTTAAGCTCGTTTGCCAACCGCCATTAAACACAGAAGAAGAAGAAGAATCTCACGCCACGCACACGGCCACCGTACTTGCTGTAAACATGGCGTCCGACGAAGATAGCGATGAGGATTTTGTGACTTATGGAACTCCTTTAGAGCCTCTGGAAGAAGGTACGATATATGTGCAATGAAGCTGTCATTTGGGGGAATTTGCAGGTTTATGATGCATTGGAGCTGTGAATGTTTTAATGAAAACTACTGGCGTAGAAAGCACACATTTCTCTACTCAATTCCACGGTATTCGTATATGTGTATTTCAGATGAACCCGTCAGAAAGCCGGTACCTGTGCACGAGCAGACGGTTAAAGATGAGAAGGGTCGTTACAAGAGATTTCACGGTGCTTTCACTGGCGGTTTCTCAGCTGGTTACTTCAACACAGTTGGCTCTCAAGAAGGTCAGTGACAGACTTGCTCAGTGCACTAAGGCTTTTAATTCTGTTTACCAGGTCTTGTCGCAGTTTAACTAATCTGCTGTGTTCTTTAGGCTGGACTCCATCAACGTTTGTATCATCCCGACAGCAAAAGGCAGAGAAACCGAATATTAGACCAGAGGACTTTATGGATGAGGAGGTTTGTGTGTGGATCTCAGTTCTCCACATCAGTAATACAGTGTTTTGATACCTGTAAAGTTCTTGTCATGTAAGTTTTGTCTAATAAAGAATATGTTTACTTAAAGGATTTTAGTGAGCACGGTATTGCCCCGCGAGAGATTGTCCCCACTGATGATTTTGCATCTGGGAAGAAAGATCAGTTAAAGGACAAGGCAAGAGCGGTCAGCTCTCTTGCTGCTCTGATACCTGGAGACACTGGACTGCTGGAGGAGCTCATTGCCCCTGCAAGGTACTCAACACTCTCTAACTAATATGATCCAACTAAAACGTAGTTGTAAACTAAAGTTTTTACACTACATTGCATTGTGATGCCAGGTCATCCATTGGTGTGGAGCTGCTGAGAAAAATGGGCTGGAAAGATGGCCAGGGAGTCGGACCAAGACTGAAGAGAAAGCAACGCAAGCAAAACGATGGTGATGAGAGAATATGTAACATGTTTTGTTTTAGCTGCAGTGCTGGTTTTATGTTTTGGGTCTGAAAAGGTTTGAAAATGTTAACATTTCAAAAAGCTTCGCTTTTCTCATCTTTCAGATGCGGTTAAAGTTTATGGCTGTGCGTTCCCTCCCAATGGATCAGAGGAGTCAGAGGTGGATATTGTTTAGCCTATGATCAGATTCATTTGAAGCTTATTATGGCTGTGTCCAAAAGCGTAGACTTTCATGACTGTTTAAAAAGTATGTTCTGTATAGCATAAATGTAATCTTGGGCCTGTTTCAATAAGGAGGTTCAACCAACTGAGTTAAAACTTGAACTCTGAGTTGACTTACTCTGAGTTTTCGGGTTCAGAACAGCTGAATTGAGTTAGTTCAGTGGACTCCGAGTAGGTTGACTCTTGAGTTTATCGTGTGCACCACGACTATGAAAAGCCATGATCAATGGAGTGCCGAAATTATGAATCACCATGGCAACAGCACCTGACAAAAAGACATCTGCATACTTCATGGTCAATACAAGTTTTATTCTTATCACTGTTATAATATCACAGGTGAAAACTGGCAGAACAGTAGGTTATTGAACTAATAGGCTATTCATTTTCATGGTATCCCACGGGCAAAAAAATAATAATAATAATAATTAGCATACTTTCTTAGCGATAGATCCTATTTACAGTAGGCTAAGTGCAAATAGCTCTAGATGCTATTTGCGCTTAGTGAAAATAGTGATATATTCTATTTACCATGTAAAAGTAGCAGTTCTTTGCAATAAGTGTAAATAATAATTAGATGCTATTTACACTTTATACTGGCGGATACATACTATTTGCACTTCAGTATTGTTGTACATTAACCGGATGCAATAATAACAGAGTGTAAAGGATTATATTTATTAAAATTATAAATACTTTTATCATTATTAAACACTCGTTAGGCACTTCCACTTTTAGAACATTTTCTTCATTTTTATTGAAGATAAATTCTAATGTGATGGGAAAAGTAAGAAGAGAGAGCTCGGCAAGAGACTCTGGGTTTACCGAAGAAAACCTGCTCCTGACCAGGTTAGGTTCACAGAGTAATAAGTTACCACGGTAACTGACTCTGAGTTTAAGTTACCTCTCTTTCAGAAACGGGCTTGACTTACCCTGCTTTCTCGGGTTTGACATACCTCCCATTCTGAAACGGAAAACCCAGAGTTTCCCTCATTTCAGGGTTAACGTACTCAGTTTTCACTTAACCTCCTTTCTGAAACGGGCCCCGGGACATACTACATTTGCCATGCTGTCGTCATTGTCATGTGACTTACCAGGGTCAGTTGGCATAGTAAAGTGTCCATTGGATGCGCAATTCAGAAAGTAGTAGATCATCTGGGTACTTTTCATCTACTGTCTTATGAATACTGTAAATTCAGTTACACTACACGTGCTGTTTTTTCACCTACTGTATAGTAGGGGAGTATAGATATTCGGATACAGCCTATGTGATTAATATGTGCAGAATGGACTTATTTACTGTTGAACTTAATATAGTCAGACTGAAAAAATTATATACCTGATTTTTCATTTTTGAGGATGAAGATGAATTCGCTCCAGAGAATGTGTCATTTGCCCCCAAAGATGTGGTCCCAGTGGACTTCACCCCTAAAGTCGACTCCCATGGTCTGGGTTACCGAGGGCTGAATCCTCTTCAGGCCTTGGGTGGCGGATCAGAAACGGGACATATAAACCTCTTCACGCTTCAATCTGACAGAACAACCAGCTTATTTGGAGATAGAAATTCAGGACAGCAACGCAGGGGTGGGATTGGAGGACAGGTAAGGCCAAAGTGCCGTACAATCAGTAATGGCCTAAAAAATTTTATTTGAACACTTCTATTAGAAGATACATGCTGACACAGTGTGTGCATGTGTGCGCAGGCATTTGGTGTTGGTGCAATGGAGGAGGAAGATACTGATATTTACCATAAAGACTCCATGTCCAACTATGATAATGTTCTGGGAGGAGAAGAACCAGGGGATGGCCTCTACGGATGGACAGCTCCACAGCAGTACACCAGGAAGAAGAATGGTTGGTGACAGGAAGTACTTTGCTGTGTTCTCATAAAGTCATGATACTTCCCGTTATTTAGGTTGCATCAGGATGTCAGAACTGGATTCTATTTGAGTGACTATTGTAATGTGAGGCTTGCCAGGAAAAATGGTTTCTCTATGACAAATGTATTTGTATTTGTATTTTTTTTTTTATCCAGACCCCAAAAGAGATGTGGCATATTTGGGCAGGATTCTGGATGGGTTTACATTGGCCTCCCAAGTCACAGAGATAAAAACGGTAATATACTTTTTGTTCACAATGACAGTACAGTCAACCATCCCACAGCCCGATTCCCACACTCCGTCTCGAACCTCTCCAACCAAATCTCAGGCTTCCTCTGAGACACAGATGGCTTTGAAAGCTTGGTCCGGTCCCACTGCAGATCCAGTTCCTTTATTAACTTATTTGCTGTGAGGCTCATTGGCTTTGTTTTCTAGGTCTATCCTCCCCCTGATTTGCCCCGTGATTATCGGCCTGTACATTACTTCCGTCCTGTGGTTGATTCATCCACTGTCAGCCCCATCGTTGCCCAGGCACTGCAGGCTTCACGCGGACGCCTATCACAGGATGCACCACAGCAGGGCCGTCACAGCTTAGACTCTTCTCAGAGATGTGACATGCTGGGAGAAACGCCTCTTCAGGGTAATGATATCCCTTTGGAAGTGTTGAGGTTGTTTAAGAGTGATTTGAATGATAGATTTGTGATTGTATTTGAATTCAGATTAATGTGATGACATAAGATTTTCGTTAGATGATTATCAAGAGTGAAAGAATTCATGATAATGCTATTATTGTGATATTTATAGAAATAACGTTATCAGTCAAATTGATATTTGTCTGTTTTCTCCCTTTTTGGCTAATGTATCACTCAGAAAGAGAATAGGGAGGCAGAGAGAGAGTTTTTGGATTCTGTTTTTTCACAGAATCCAAAAAGCTCCCAGACTGGCAAGATAACTTTTTTTGAATGTGAGTGGAGTCTCTCTTTCGTCTGTCATCTCCTCCATCACATTTTGTGCAGCAGTAGTAGTTGCACACTGTGTCATCGTCTTTTATTCTGTTTTATGACTGGTAGTAACCAGCGTTAAGGTGCAATAATGCCACCTATTGTGTTGAAGTGTCAACCAGAAAGTTACTGGCATTTGATTAATTATGATATTATTCTAAGTTTAGTATTAGCATGCTATCAAGATTTCATTTGTCAAATATCAAGGTTATTGTCAATACTGGTGTATTGCAACAGAGCCACACAACCCCTTCTGTGGATTAAAATGTAACCTAAAATATGTGGTACAAAGTCAGGGTCGGTTTATGATTTACCATTTGTTTTGAATATGAATGAATACACTTTTTTTTTTTTATACAATTTCTAACCCAAACTTCATTTAAAATGTGTTTGTTTTGTAGGCCCAAGCTCTGTGTTTGAGCTGCTTGGCAGTAAGGACAGAGAGCGGCTGAATGAGATCCGCAGAGCAGCCACGGAGCAAAATAAGTCAGTGGAAAACCTTTCCTCAGCTGTAGATCGAGCTGCTGTGGTGGCTTCGGCTAAAGCTGCCGCTCTACAGGCCCTGTCCAGCCGTTTCCAGTCAATCGCCCCACAACTGGATTCCCACACTCAGTCTCAAACCTCTCCAACCAAATCTCAGGCTTCCTCTGAGACCCAGATGGCTTTGAAAGCTTGGTCCGGTCCCACTGCAGATGCTAGCAAGACCTTTAAACCTTTTGCAGAAAATCCTCTGAAACAGGCTCGCTATGATCTGTACATCACCAAACTCAAACAGGGCAATAAAGGTGAATTGCATCAGTTATGCTTGGTGCGATTTAACCTAGACTTTTCTAACTTGTGCTTGGCTAAATACCTGATTTCCACTCTGTGGTGGTTATTTGTAGATGCCCTGGAGTCGAGTCTGGACTCTTCCATGACGGAGTGGGAGAGAGGAAGAGAAAGGGATGAATTTGTGCGTGCTGCATTACTCTATAAGCCCAGCAACTCTTCTCTCTCCTCACGTTTCACACGCAGCAAACATGAGGATGATACAGACAGTGTAGATGTCACACGGGATCAAGAGGTAAGGAGTTACCTTCAGTTCAAGCAGTTAACTTTTCACATTTATATTTAGTAATATGTTCAGGAAATATGTTTGGTTAAAATGGAACTATAAAGTTGCTGATGGTTAAAATATAGCCCACTGTTTATTATAATTGTACTTTAATATATTCACTCTCTTTTTTAGAATGATATGGATGACAAGCAGGCTGCAGTGAAGATGAAGATGTTTGGAAAGCTGACCAGAGAAACGTTCGAGTGGCACCCTGATAAACTATTGTGTAAAAGGTTCAATGTTCCAGACCCCTATCCAGGGTAAGACACAGAATTTCAGTTTTGGTGGATCAAATCAAATGCTGTATCTGAAGATATTCCTTTACTGTACAAAATACAAAACAACATTGGTGAATTGCACTAATTGAAAGAAATATACAATACAATTTTTATTTATTTATTTAGTCATTTATTAGACCCTTTTATCCAAAGCGACTTACAAATGAGGACAACAGAAGCAATCAATTGTAGTATTAAAACAACAAAAAATAGATCCCAAATTAAAAGCTAAAACTTTATAAATAGTACCTAAACACATTTTAAAAATGTATACCGCTGTCGCGGTAAACTAAGCTTTTTTTATACCCGTCTAACAAAATACTAAATTAATTCAGCTGGACACATTTTCCTTATTTTCTCCGCAACAAATGGCCAAGCAAGCGCAGACACTGACAAGATACGCGATACAGAACGAGACCAAACGCAATATCCGCACGTCTCCAGACAATTATGATGATTTGCAGCCAGAAAGAAAATGCAAATACTGTTAATGCAATGTGTGTGGTTTTTAGTTTATTTTTTTGTACTTTCCACCAACTTTAAAAAAAATAATAAAAATGTGATTAAAATTATTACATTAATCAGGGTAAATCTGTGTATCATTCGATAATTCGTTTTTTGTTTTAATATTGAAAGTAGAAAAATTAGAAAATGGCTCCTTTTTTGTTTTTCGTTCATGGGTGGAAAAATCAATAAACAGTTTGAATATTCGATTTTTACACGTGGGCGGGAATTAAACGCCCCTTTCTGCTGATTGGTCAGCCGAAGATCAAACCGTGCCGTCATCAGTTCTTCTGCAGTATCACGCAGCAGAATAATAGTCCTCTACTGCTGCAGTTGTATGGATTCTTAACGCATTTATTGCAACTACATTTAGTCTTTTTTCATCAAACAAACAGGCTAATGAATAGCTCGACACAACTCATCGGGGTAGAGTCTAGACAGGGCTTTCTTCTGTGTAGATGTAAATTCTATTCTTTGCATCAGCTGGGCATGGCAGGGTGTGATATGACAGCTGTCATAGCCTACCCTGCTCACCCAGTAAGTGTGTTTGTTTGTTTAATTAAGAAATTAATTAATTTGTTTCAAAATAAATATTTTAAACACTAAGACAAAAAGGAAGGAATAATAAATTGGCTTGGGTATATATAGGCCTATGTTCACGCAAGAACTGTCATTCTGACTGACAACCGGAGAACAACAGATATTAAATAGCCTACTGTTAGAGTTATATAATGTAGTCTTGTGTTTTATTATAATTGATATCTCAAAAGGATATGCCCTTGTGTGCAGTGTGAGCTGCTGTGCACTCGCACTGCAACGCAAGAGTTTCATAAAATATAATAACTTGCCATTTCGGTTTGTTTCTCACCAAACCCTCAGTATACCTTCAGAATGCTTGGAATATGCGCCACGAGATGCATAGGATTATTTTACGACAGATATGCATCCGCTTAAAAAAAAAACTAAAGTCACCTTTCTCTGCCATTAAATTGGCAAGTGCGAGCAGGACATTTTTATAAGTCTTTAGAACAACATTCAAGCTGTTTATTGATTTTTCCACCCATGAACGAAAACGAAAATTTAAGCTGAATTCAGATTTTTCGTTTTTTGGAAAAATTTTCTACTTTCAATATTAAATAAAAAAAACGAATGATCAAATGATACACAGATGTTTCAAATCTACTTTAGGTATTGTGGCCATCTCCTCTTCATCTCTCAGTGATGCTGGTGCAGGCTCTCCTCCCATTTCTCTGCCTTCTTGCTGTTGGCTTCTGAATAGAAGTTAAATGTTTTTCATTACCCTAATTAGGAAATGTCATTCAAGCTGTTTATTGATTTTTCCACCCATGAACGAAAACGAAAATTTAAGCTGAATTCAGATTTTTCGTTTTTTGGAAAAATTTTCTACTTTCAATATTAAATAAAAAAAACGAATGATCAAATGATACATGGATTAGAATCAGGGTATCTTCCGATCATTCGTTTTTTTATGTAATATTGAAATCTGAAAAATGAAAAACAGCACATATTTCGTTTTTCAATTGTTCAAACAAAACGAAAAATCAAGAATCCGGCTTCATTTTTCGTTTTTACGTTCAGGGATAGAAAACTAATAAGCAACTTAAATATTTGATCTCTACATGTGGGCGGGAATGAAACGCCCCTCTCTGCTGATTGGTCAACCAAACATTACAACATAGTAATAGTCCTAAAAAAACATAATAATAATAGTCCTCCGCTTCTATTGATTCTTAACATGTTTATTTCTACTAAATTGTATCTCTTTCTCGTCATCAAACAGCCAGATTAATGAATGGCTTGACACATACCATAACGAGGCAGAGCCTTTGGTCCTTTGGCACACCTGCGCACAAAAGCTGCGCAACACACTGCAGCGTGGGGAGAATGTATTGTAGTGAAGTGCAGACCACTATCAATTTATGTGAACATACAGTCATAACTTTTGTGTTGGACAATACGCTGCATTTTAGACAAAGGAGGGACTTAAATATTATGACAGATATGAAAAGAAATGACTTTGTGTAATTTACCTTCACAGCACATCTATTTTTTTCTTTTTTGAGTTTTATTCATAGAGCACTTTCTAGAAATTTAGGAAATCATATGTTGTTATCCCACTTGCATGGGACTATTAGTTCGTCAGAGTGCTTGTTTCAGTGATTGAATTTCGTGAAATGTGAATTTGACGTCATGATTTGAAGGTGAACTCGTTTGAGTTATAAGAACATATCCAAACCCTGAAATAGCACTTTGAACAATAAGCCAGTGTCATCAGTGTCAGAAATTAACTTTCCCATAAGCGGCTACTGATTTTCTGTTTTTTATTTATTTATTTATTTATTTTTTACCTTTTGTATGTCATCTTTAATGTTAAATTCTTACATCAAATAAATTAGAATAATATGACAATAGGCTGTTACCAATTAAATCAGTATTCAGTGATATAGAACCTGCGTCTTGAGATGCTTTTAGATGTATTTACAGTTTAATGCTGATCAGACAGCTGTACGTGCATTTACACAGCAATTACAAATGTATAATGAAATGAGATTAATGTTTTATACAACATTTTTAATACAGAAATACGAATAAAATTAAATGATACTTGAATTATGAAAGTAATATGGCCACTAGGTGGCGGTAAGTCATTTTGTTAATAAAGGAGCCTTTATTCAATAAATTTGTTCAAAATGCTTCATTCATTTAGGAATAAAATCAAGCATCTGTCTATAATAATTGGTAATTACATTGTTGTCTATAATAATGGGTTTTCATCTGCTGCGAGTCAGAAAAATAAAAATGTTGTATGCCATCAGTACATTCTCCCCACGCTGCAGTGCATCGCTCAGCTTTGCCACACAGATTTTAATAGGTGGTTAGATATAATAATTCAGGCGGTGTGCCAAAGATGAAGGCTAGTAAGTAGGGTTAGAGTGCAGGTGAGACGTAAATTAATATTTATGAGATAAACCAATATTTCACGGGTAGGTTGCAGAATTTATGCCTACACAAAAGAAAGCTCTGCCTCGATACGGTTTGTGTCAAGCCATTCGTTAATCTGGCTGTTTGATGAAGGGAGAGATCAAATGTAGTTGAAATAAACACGTTAATAATCCATAGAAGCGGAGGACTCTTATTATGTTTTTTTAGGACTATTGTCAAGCCATTCGTTAATCTGGCTGTTTGATGAAGAGAGAGATCAAATGTAGTTGAAATAAACACGTTAATAATCCATAAAGCGGAGGACTCTTATTATGTTTTTTTAGGACTATTAAATGTTTGTTTGACCAATCAGCGGAGAGGGGCGTTTCATTCCCGCCCACATGTAGAGATCAAATATTCAAGTTGCTTGTTCGTTTTCTATCCCTGAACGTAAAAGCAAAAAATGAAGCCAAATTCTTGATTTTTCATTTTGTTTGAACAAATGAAAAACGAAATATGTGCCGATTTTTCAGATTTCAATATTAAATTAAAAAACAAATGATCGGAAGATACCCCGATTCTGATTTACATTACATCTTTTTCATTTTTCTTTTCATTCTAATATTGGCCTCATGATTGAAAAAAAAATATATAGAATTATCATTTGTATTGTTTTTTTTGTTTTGACATGGGTGATGCATTGTCACTGTATGTGCCGATTTTTCAGATTTCAATATTAAATTAAAAAACGAATGATTTACATTACATCTTTTTCATTTTTCTTTTCATTCTAATATTGGCCTCATGATTGAAAAAAAAAAAAAATAGAATTATCATTTGTATTGTTTTTTTTGTTTTGACATGGGTGATGCATTGTCACTGTGTAAACTTTTATTAAAATAATTTTATTTTGTATTTTTGCTCATGTTTTGTGGACACTTGTCAATTAAAAAGTGTAATTGTATTTTACATTTTTACCATTTGAATAATTTATTTCAAACTGGCAGAAAATGTTTTTTCTTCACTTGTTCCATTTATCTGGTCTGGCTTTTGCAGGTCCAGTACTGTTGGAATGCCTAAAGTAAAGAGAGATAAGTACTCAGTCTTTAACTTCCTGACGATAACGGATAGCAGCCAGGTCAGCAGGGGGGCCCCGAGTGCTTCCAAACCTCCCAGTTCCAGCTCAACCCTTCCCCATTTGACTCCAGAAGTCTCCAATAAGAAATCCAGGTGGGACATACCAGGGCAGGAACCTAAAGACCCACTCAGTGCGTTCCTCAGTGAAACGCGCAGTGAGGTTTTAGCAGCCAAGAACCAGACCGACTCTCCACATGCTACTGCCACTCCAGAGGTACCAGTGGATTCTTGACTATATTTATTAACTCTAATTATTAAAAAGCCTCCCTAAAAAATTAATTAGAATG
Source organism: Sinocyclocheilus grahami (assembly GCF_001515645.1). NCBI lineage: Eukaryota > Metazoa > Chordata > Actinopteri > Cypriniformes > Cyprinidae > Sinocyclocheilus > Sinocyclocheilus grahami. The sequence goes on from NW_015505687.1 coordinate 363,824, forward strand.
TTTCTCTTTTATGGAAATTAAAGCTAAAGCTGAAGTATTTTAAATTAGTACTATATACAGCAAAACTTCAATGTAGCAATCATGCTTTTATGCAGGTAAAAGTGGCACAGTCTGATGGCAAGCAGACGGAGCAAAAAACTGAAGAGGAGGAGAAAGAAGAGGATGAAGAAGAGGTGAGGCCTCCTATGGATCTCTTTAAAGCCATCTTTGCCAGCTCGTCAGATGAGAAGAGCTCATCTTCATCTGAAGATGATAGTGAAGAAGAGAAAGAGGTGGCCCCTCCAGCATCTGATCCAATCCAGAGCAGTGCAGAGACACTGAACCCACCCGTCTCAGCTCAGAGCACTCCTGCTCCTGACATCAGCCGATTGACAGGTATAATCTAAAGATGAGCGGTTCCACAAAAATCTCTTTCATTGATTCAGATGTCAGTGTCAAATTGTCATAATCATTTATTGACTATTTTCTCTTCCCATCAGAATTAAAGCATCTTACAGTCCAGAGCATGCCATCTGCTGAAACTACAGCACAAAATACTCAGTCCTCCCATAGTGCTCCTGCTAAATCACAAGGCTTGGATGAAGAGGAGTTTGGCCCCAGGCTGCCACCTCCTGGTCAGTCACTGTAACCACTGCAGTCACCATCCTGCTCTATGTATCACGTGAACACCTATTTAAGTAATAATAGTAACTTGCATTGGCGTAAATAAATGTCTAAAGCATGAATGTCACTAGAGATCCTAAAATGATGGAATTGATTTCAGCTAAATCACACAAGACATAGTTTCTTTACTATCAGGACTTTTTCATCCAGGACTTTTCACCAGCCTGTCTTTTATATTAACATGATGTTTTACATTGTGTGTCTCTTTATAAAGGCTTTATCCCATCTGCATGCTCACCACAGCTGAAGAAACAAAAGAAGAAAGATAAAGAGAAACACAAAGCCAAGAAACACAAAAAAGAGAAAAAGGTGGGGTTCTTTTGGAGTAGATTAACCCAGTCTGAGCACCAGACATTTTGCAAAGCTAGAAATTACATTTCAATTAACTTTTCTTCTTTTTTCAGAAGAAAAAGAACAAGAAACATAAGCATAAAGGGAAACAGAAGAAGAGAGTTGAGGAGTCTAATAGCAGCTCAGACGACACTGACTCCAACAGTGAGGATGAAAATAGTGTTGTGTCTACTAGCGAACTGCTCCAGAGGTCAGAGCTCATATTTTAATCATATAGCATTTTATAATGCATCTTGTAAATGCTCAGTTTATCTTGGTATACATATGTCATTTGAAAGCTTGAAAATATGATTATTTCTCTATTTCTCTGGCTTAGGTTAAAAAACATCAGGAGCAAGAGAGAACATATCTGAAGAACTAAGAGTGATATTGTCTTACAGAAACTTCAAGATGAATACTAAGTGTGTGTGTGTGTGAGCAAGCGAGAGAGCATGCGCATGTGTGTTGGTGCATTTATTTTGGTGTACCTAATGGCAAATGTGTTATGAATGTAGATTTTTTTTTTAAACAAATTAATAAAAACAAAGATTAGTGATTATTATAATAAAATGCCAACCAGCTACATTAACCTTCATATAATACAACAATCATTTGAGAATGTTATGTTGTTATATATGTTACTATAAAAAATGAAAGCAATTATGCCACAACGCACAAAATGTGAAATAATTGTGTACTCCGCTTCATTCATTGAAAAGTTGCTGACAGTTTCCATAAGTGGAGCAGATCAAATATTTCAGATACCTTGAATGATCTAGGAGGAAAGCTCAGAAAACCCACCTGAATTTTAAAAACCCCCAATAAACTGTGGACCTGAACTGTACTTAGTCTGAGTATTGTTTAACTAACAAAGGGGGTCGAGGTGTTTATTTATTAGTTTATAGCGCCCCACCCGACCTCGCCCTCCATTTAATTGTAAAATTGTCCATTAACATCTGCTATAAACCTTATTTACACTGTGTGTTAACTAAGGTTTGTGATAAAAATCCAACACATTACAAAAAGAAAAGAAGCATATGTGTACTTTGCACTTTTCTTGGGTTTGCGGCTTCGGGATTATACATTCACATGATGAGATATGTAAAATAATTCGAATTTTTCAAGATCATGCAGATGTTCTGTCAGGACGTATACTGTAAAATTGACAAGGATAGGTCAGATCTTGTGTCTCAGAGGGATATAGTGGACAAAAAAAGATGTTGTCAGTTAATCCCCTTCATCTGTAACAGTGTTCTCTCTGAGCAAGCATCTACACCCAATCGTAGCGCTCGTTTTGATGTTCAAAAAATGTTGTGGGAAAAAAATAAGCGAAACCTATACAACCTAATCAAATGACTAAAATGGTGTCAAGGATGTTGTTTCAGCGCGCTGTGCTCAATCCAATAACAGATTTGAATCCTTACTGCGACTATCTGATATCGAGTGAAGTATATAAACGGCAGCTAATGACCAATCATACGGCGGCGCCGTGGCTTAGTTGGTTAAAGCGCCTGTCTAGTAAACAGGAGATCCTGGGTTCGAATCCCAGCGGTGCCTTTTGCACCATCCAGGCGCTACCATACTTTTAGATACATAACATTAAATAAAATAACAATATATGCAATACAACTTTGGATTTAAAATGGACTAATACGACTGGAAATGCATCGCAAAGAACAGTCGTATGTACGCTGTAGAAACTGAGCCAAAACTTTTGAGTTTTGAAACCAGTCTGTGCATAACTATTTCAAATGACTCTAATTGTTTTGCTAAGCATGTAAATAATAAAATGGTTCACACGCCATGATTTCCAGCGAGGCATCCCTCCGTCCACAAGAGTGCAGGCTTTCGCTGCCACAGTCCTTACAGCTGGTAAGTCCCCCAGACAAACCATGAAAACAATAATGGGCTGTTTACATGATTACATCAAAACATCGTACACGAGTGCACCCAGAACAATTTGTATTAATATGTTACATTTCAGTTAAACATTTTGGCGTTTACATCAGCATCATGTTATCTTGGTGTTTTGAATAATGATCCCAGCGTTATTTTGCATGAGGTGAGCTCCAGCAGTCTTCGATGGCCAGAAGTGCACTGAGCTGCACTGCCGCTAGTACGTACCGCGGAGATTGTTGCATAATTGGCACACCGTGGAACTACATGGACATAACGTTAGCGGAACGATATTATTACTGGTCAAGATATACTGCGGAAAGAAAACGATGTAGTGATAAATGAGTAATAAAGTCACAGGCTTCGTGATCGCCCCAAGAGCAGCAATTCATGAATTGACGAAGAATCAGTGTGTGTCCTGTGTTGTTCCCACTGAACCTCCAACCCCGTCCCTCCTCTGAAGCTCTCTGCTTTCCCTCCAGACAGCGCACTGAGCCTCTCGGAAAGAGGGAGAGACGTTGCTTAGATGCTCGTGCAAGACGTTCAATCGAGCGTACGCGTGAAACCGACATGAGATGCGTTGCTAAATCTGTCTGGATTCTGAGGAAATGACCTGAGCTGTGGACAACAACAAGATGATGGAGAATATCGGGGCGATTCGGCTTTACCTCATGAAATGCATTTGTCTACGCTGGGCGTGGGTTTGTGTGGGTAAGTAGACTTCTATGATTGTGATATTATCATATATATAATTGTCATGTATTTTAAAGAACAAAGGGTTCCGCGATTTCTACCGAGGGGGAAACCCCCCCCCCCCCTCCTCCACTAGTGAGGTGCAGTTGATAAAGCAGAAATCAAGCTCTCACTTTTTATTGCATTGTACCTTTTTCAGCCCACATGTCGGGATAATATTCAATATTATTTCATTCAGACCTTAGGCAGGTGACTGTAGGCTGAAGAATGCGAATGGCAGCGATGACAAAGAAAGGTTAAGCGGCGCGCGCAGGTTTTGCAGCATTCATACAGCGAGAATCGAGGACACATCCACGACGCGTTTGGCTTGTTGCCATGGTAGTTATAAACACGGCGGTATCAGTCTGGTCTCCTCGAAGACCGACTGGCTTTGTGATTCCCCCCCTAACAAATGTGTGTTATTGCGCAGCAAATGAAGCTGTTCGTGTGCAATTCTACACACCTTGTCGTAAGTAAAATGTAAACATTACATATTACCACTTACCAACTACGCTAAAAAAGGTTCGCTGCATGGTTTCCCGGGCTGGTCTATTAGTTGGCTTTAGAAGGGTTTGGGACGCTTTTCAGCTGTTCAGACTGGTAGCGCACCTAAACCTACTGAGCACCAGCATCTTCCAGGCTTGGAGACCAGCTTAAACCAGTCCAACAAAACATAACTGGCACTATATTATGATCTGATCATCTGTTATATCAATCACTAGTGCACAGTGACCTTTTCGACTTATATCAAATTCGTTTGAGCATAAAATCTATGTCCATAACTAGACAGCATCGAAACTAAAACTAAACCAATGCTTTCACAGTCTGCCAAGCATTGGGCATCTTATCTCACCCATAATCTGTTCTTACATAGCACTCTAGGCTCGTTTGAGTAACACACGAACTGTTGAGGTCAGCTTAAATGCTCAACAAACAACCACAGACAGAACAGAGTTAGAAAGAGACGCCTGCTTTTACTCGAGCAGATGCTCTCAAATCCGAGACGGAAGCACAGAAAGAGAACGAATGGCTGTGCTATACTGGAGGTGGTATGAAGGGGTGGGGGCATGGTGATAGTACCAGTGACACCTAGAGCTCTTCCTCTCTCACACAAAGACAAAGGGAACTTCTTCTCTCTTTCTTTATTACTCTCACACACCCAAATAGCCTTTCCCTTTGACTACAGATATTCCATGTCCAGACATGTTTTCCACACTAAATGTGAGTGTGTATCACTAATATTGACACAGCATTTCCCTTTAGAGGTTGTTCCATCTGGTAAATGAAGACAATGAGGGTGTTCATTGTATTCGACTGTAATAGTTTGCAATAGTTCTGAAAAAAAAAAAAACAACAAAGCCAGATATCTCAATAACAACAAAATGTTCTCTTTATGTGTAGAAGTGATTTGATAGAATTTAATATAGGGGAAAGTAACACAGCAGACGCAGAAAGAATATGGGGAAGACTGTTTTGAGTTCAGTTATAGACCTTGGGCAGGGTAGCAACTTTATTTAATTTTTGACAGAAATAAAAACGAGGCTGTGAGGGATTGAAGTATAAAAATGCCATTGTATAGACTGTAGCCTAACCCTCACAGCCTTATTTTCATCTGTGTAAAATCCAATATATTGTCTACCCTGGTTAAGATTATAATGTGTGCTGTATGTATCTAGGAAAGTAAAAGGATGTCAGTGAGGTGATGATGAGCCTTGAGGCTCAACATCATAAAATGATCTGTGCTCATATGCTGGGATTCCCCTGATCTCTGTCCTGTTCTCTCACACAGAGAACAGGGTATTATTAGCTTCTTCTTTTCAGCTTTGCCTAAGGCATTCAGACGCTCCTAGACATCATCATATTTTATGTAGAGTAAAAGCAGCCACTGGGAGTGTGAGAGGCGTGTGTTTGTCCTGAAGGGTAATAAGAGCTGAGGAGAGATATGTGCTGCCATCTGCATTCAGGGATCTCACGTCATGCAAAACATAGAGGTATCAGGGACAATTGTGATTTCTAGTTCTGAAAGAGTCATGGAAATATTAAAGAGAATATTTTTGTTGTTGTTCAGCTCTCAATGTATTATTATATTTATTTTTATATTATTATATAAAACCCTGTAATCACTAATTATTCGAAAAGTTAAGGAGTATTATTATCAAAAATTGTACATTATGTTTTGATATTTATATATATTATATAAAATATTTTTAAAGATCACAAATGACTGGAAAAGTAATATTATTATTATCATTTAAAAATCCAGAAATAACGAACGTTTGGAAATGTCCAGGAAATGCATGTGTCTGAAGGTCCATAAATAGACAGTTCTTTACTGTCCTTGTTTCTCTTTCAAGAGACTTTAGCATAGATGAAAGGGGAAAAAATAAAAAAGAATACATTTATACACTCACTTGGACTTTCTCTTTCTTCCTGGAATATTTCTGTTGCTTCCCAGGCTATTTCTTCCTTGTCTTATTCATAATCAATAGCACACACCTCCCCACTAAATTGAATATTATGTGTCAGTGCCATTCCACAGGCTCTCTTTGATCCTTCTTGAGTGAGTGGATCAAATGCTTGCCATCATATATACCTGGCCTGCACTCAGGAATCCATAAAGCCTGGAGTAATATGTTGATGTCATCTCAATCACATTGTGACAGCTGTGGTCATTCATGAGTCACTCTGCCACACATAAGCAATGCACAAGTCTTCTGTGTGTGTTCCTCAGCTGCCTGTGGTGGTAAAGTGGAGTTGCACACCGAGAGGAGAGGAGTGATCTACAGCCCATCATGGCCCCTCAACTACCCGCCCGGAGTGAACTGCAGCTGGAATATACAGGGAAGCCGCGGAGATGTGATCACAATCAGGTAGATACACACAAGCAGTCTTGGTATTTGTATTTCTCCTCTGTGCATGCAAGAAATGCTGCTTTTCATGAACAACAATTAGTCACAGCAACCTTCACACTGTTAGAGACCCCAGCAGCTTTTACTAGTGAATTGTATGAATGTATGGTATTTTATGTATGGTAATAAAAACCAATGTACGGGTTTTTCCAAACCATTTTTAAAAAATGTTTGCGCATTTCAGTGTTTATGAACCTGTTTCCAAGGTTATATTGGTCTGCGCATTCTTCCATATGAAAACACTTAGACTCCTGTATGACTAGAGCTGACTGCAGGGATTTTATAATGTACTATTTCTTGCCTCTCCTGCTACTGTTGTGTGTGTGTGTGTGTTTGTGGGCTTCGTCACCACTTTAATGATATTATCTAAAACCATGACATCATCTCCTCAGAGATTTGTTCTTTATAGAAGAAACCTTAAAGGGGGTCATATGATGCGATTTCAAGTTTTCCTTTCTCTTTGGAGTGATACAAGCTGTTCGTGAGTAGATAAGATCCCTAAAGTTGCAAAGACTAAAGTCTCAAACCCAAAAATATATTCTTTATAAAAGTTATGACTCGTCCACGCCCTCCTAAAACGCCTCGTTTAAACACGCCCCCACATGTCTACGTCACTGTGTGGGAAGATTTGCATAACGCTGCCCAAATGTTCACGCAAAGAAAGAAGGCGTAACTTTTATTCTCGCTGTAGTATTGTTGCCGCCGCCGCTGCCATGTCGTGGAGACGCTGTGTGCTTCGTCGTGAAAGCGAAACTACTTTGTTTGATCTTCCAAAAGAGGACATGACTAGAAATCAGTGGTTAAGTTGTATTTACAACACTGTTCCAGAACAGTTCAACCCAAATATTTAGATGTGTGCAGCGCATTTTACGGAGGATGAGGACTGTTTCATGGGAGAGTAGCCTACAATGCCGGTGTTCTGACAAATAATGCTGACTCACAGACTGTAAGTACGTTTTCATATTTAAAGAATTTGCCACTGATGATTCAAACGCGAGTTTTGAGCAGTGTAGAGTAGCGCTTGTTGTTTGTCTTTTCTCTGATCACAAATGCAGACATGGTCATTCAGTGTTTCTGTATAAAAAAAAATTGGGAAAAAACGAACAAAAATACTGATAAAATAATAATGATACGAATTCTACTAATAAGAACAATATAAAATGCACTAAGGATTAATGAGCTGCTGGATTCATGAATATTAATCAGGATGTGTGCGTTCACTCGATCTGATTCTCTGAAATCAATACAGGGACGATAATAGGTGAGCGCCAGCCAATGAGATTGCCGTTTGCGCATTAGTTCCGCCCACTACCGGAGAAAGAATTCCAAAGGAACGCTGTTATTTTGACAGGAAAATACAACAACGAATATCGTTTCCGTGTAGCGCGTCAATTCTCTCTCTTTTTTGCGTGTGTGTGAGACAAAGCGACGGCGAGTCCTGTGCCTTCACACTAGAGTTTACGGTACGTCAAATACAGGTGTGCTGCGCATCCATTGAAATAAACTGAAAAATAGCACAGATCGCTTGACGGACAGTGAAACTCTGAAGCGCTCAGTCAGTGTTCGGCGAGTGAAAATATATCTGTGCTAAACTTATACTTGGCCTCCAACTCACACACT
>NW_015505687.1:372242-391243 GCF_001515645.1 Sinocyclocheilus grahami
GGTCAGTCTCACTTCTTTCCGATTCCGAGCCGATCCGTTTTGTTACCAGCAGCACAGGCAATAACGTCAGCCGCGTATTCTCGCTCTCTTCTCTCCGACGACCCCTTCTCTCTCACACATGTCTCATTAGCTCTGGTTAAATAGTGCTTGTATTGCGCGTTATTTAAGTAATTCCCGCAGGTTTCGTGCTTACACCAAAAGCGCCTGCACCACCACTGATCTATATTAGTGGAGCGCACAATCCGCGCTCAGTCTCAAACAGATTGTGAGCCACAAATACCATAATAAGTGGCTAACTGCGCTAAAACTTTCAAATATATACAAAATTATGTCAAAATGCCCGTCTTGGCAAGTATCCAGTTAAACACAGTCAGTTTTGGAAAGTTAAATAGTTGAGGAAGAGAATGCATGTTGTGTAACAGTATATTGGGTCTGTGGATAAACTCTTAAAGGGACCGCAGTCCAATATTCCTGCTGCTGTCTGTCATGTTAATCAAAGAACAAAAGACAAAGAAAAATCACTTTCTGCTTTTGACTTTATGTGTTTTATAACTGTAATGGTAAGCATTAATCTGTATTTAATTTTTACAATTTAGACTACAGAAATTAAAGTAATCAAATGTAAAATAACACTGGATGTGTTATTTTACATTTGATTACTTTTAATTTCTATAGTATTTCTTACCTGAATAAAAACTTACTTAACCTGAAAAACTTAGTTGCATAGCTCTCTTTATTCTATTGCATTTATTTGTGCTGTTGTTTGCAATTTTTTTATTTGTTCTTATTTTATTACTGACTTTTTACTTGTTTTTTTAATGAAAATAAAAATTTGCATTGAAGAAAAGTAGATTTTTGTTTGTATATGTTGTCAATTATAGTTCTTAGAAAGAAAATCAGAATCGGCATAAATCGGAATCGGCCAAGAAAATTGCAATCGGTGCATCTTGTTTTAATGTTTTTGTCTCGTCGCTCTGGCCGGACAGGGCATCACGATATGGTAAGGGGCGATCCAATTAGAGCACACCACGCTTATCAGACCGATGAGCTTTGTAAAAAATCAACGCATTTCAGAAAGGTGGGACAAAGAGGAGCGACAATAATGTACAGTATGTGGAAAATCATTTTTTTTTACCTTAAACCGCATAAACACATTACACCAAATACACAAAATAATGTTTTTTTAGCAACGTCATATGACCCCTTTAAAGTGGAAAAGGATAATAGTTCTGATAAAGAGAATTTTAATTTATTTCAATCCATACTGGCTAATTACTCATTGTCTAAAAGCTGGAGTAGAAGCATTTATGCAACACTTGATCAATCACATTTTCTCAAATTGCCTCAGACAGATTGACATAGAAATCTGACCCACTCATCTAGTACTGGGATGAGATTTCTTTTGTGGGTCCATTTTATTCTCCTGCTGATATTTTTTCTATGCCCATTGCAAAAAAAAAATATATATATATGTAAACACACAGTATTATGTGTTGCAAAGAAAAATATTAATATTTTTAGTTTTTAATGGTAACTAATGGTTTTTGATATTTTTGAAGTAACTAATTATTTATTAGGATTTCAATTTCAAATAATAGCTGATCTTTAATTTACAATAATGTAAACTAGATTACTATAATGTAATGCCATAACACCTATAAGTTAACACATTTTTGCTGGATACGCATGATACTGGATGATTTGTTTTGTTTATAATTTTCAACCATTTTAATGACCACCGTAAGATATTATTTCTAAACAGTGCATAAAAACACTTGCGTATGATCACTGAATATAAGACATTGTTGCAATGCAGCACTGGCCTGATAGCTGAAGTGACAGTTCTGCCAACTGGCCCAAAACTTTCTGGCACTGGCCTCAGGCTGTCAGATCATCGTTATCATTGTGACCTGTCTAAAATATTCAGAAGCTTTGCATAATGTGTATGTACATGTCCAGTTGATTGACAGCAAAAGGAGATTTAAATGTCTGTATTTTAATGACTATCTATACTGTGATAGTGCATTTTAATAATTTAATAATGAAGTAAAAATAATTTTATCATATAAATTTAAATTGATTCTGCGGTTATTGGGTCACACAGTATTAATGGGTGAAAGTCATATCTCTGCATTCTAATGAATGAACTCTCACCATCTGCTTTTATAAAGTGATTATTCTTGCTTAATTATTGTAAAACAAACTCTGTTTAAGCAGCGATATTTGGGAAGTATATAGGAAAAAGAGAGATAAGAAAGAGAACAGAGAAATAGATGTGTAATGTTGTCAAGTTATTGGCTGCAAATAGCCCATTCTTCTGTAATGGTACTGGATGCTGATTTTATCTCTTGCTCTTGAGTATTTGTGTGTGTGTGTGTGTGTGTGTGTACTCTGATAGTACTCTGTAATCTGAATAATGTGATAATAGTTCCACTGCAAATATTCTTTCTCTGTTGCTTATGGTCTCCCACTCCTTTTATATCACTGAAATGTTGTTATAGGGTCATTCCTATTATGTAGAAAAATTTATATTATTGTGTAATTTAAAGGGTTAGTTCACCCAAAAATTAGCCTGTGTTTTACTAACCCTCGAAGCATCCTAGGTGTATGTGACTTTCTTCTTTCAGACGAATACAATCGGAGTTATATAAAAAATTGTCCTGGCCCCTCCAAGCCTTTCAATGGGGGTAAGCGGGTGTTTGTTGTCAACAGTTCAGAAGACGTGAAATAAAGTGCGTGCATCTGTAATAAAACGTCCCTCACACGACTCCGGGGGTGAATAAAGGCCTCCTGTAGCGAATCCATGTGTTTTTGTAAGATAAATAGCCATTTCTCAAACGTAATAAACACTTTTTTCTCACTTCCGCTGAATGTGGTACACGGAAGACATTCAGGCGGATGACGTATGACGTAGGCGTCGTGCGCGCGCCTCTGAGAAATGCAGGAGCAAAGTAAACAAAGTTTCCTTACTTTAGCAAAGGAAAACCAGTCTCCTCTTGGCTCCTTCTTTACAAATCCTTGTTTTGTGCTTCTAATTTGTGAAATGCATTTTGTTTTGTTTTGTCTCCACGTTTGTCTTATGTCATCCGCCTGCATGTCTTCCACGTACCACAGTCAGCAGAAGTGAGAAAAAAGTGTTTATTACGTCTGAGATATGGATATTTATCTTACAAAAACACATGGATTCGCTACAGGAGGCCTTTATCCCCCACCACCCCCCGGAACCGTGTGAGGGACGTTTTATTACGGATGCGCGCACTTTATTTCACGTCTTCTGAACTGTTGTTGACAACCAACACCCGCTTACCCCCATTGTAATGCTTGGAGGGGCCAGGACAATTTTTAATATAACTCCGATTGTATTTGTCTGAAAGAAGAAAGTCACATACACCTACAATGCTTCGAGGGTGAGTAAAACACAGGCTAATTTTCATTTTTGGGTGAACTAACCCTTTAAGGAGGTATCACAAAAGCAACCACAATGGGTTTCACAGGAAATGCTATGATATTGATTAAAACAATTTTCCAAAGGAAAAAGATTAAGAAGCACCTGTAATATTTCTTAATACACTAAAAAATTGTATTTTAGTGACATGGCAAAAATGCCTCAAATCATAATTTAACCAAAGCGAAAAATTCACTACTGCTTTGTTGTGATAATATAAAACTGCAGATTTTTAAATATAATATAAATACAAATAAAATGTGATCTTTACAATTGTTTAATATCTTAATATCTAGAGATGAAACTATGCTGCAAAGAAAAAAAAATATTTTCACTCTTCTTTTGTTAATGCTTTTAATAATTTCCAATTTACTGCTTACCTTTTACACAAACAGAACTGCATATTGTCACAGCAGAAGTGGTTGCAACCTTAATGTAACCTTGAAAATAAAATGAAAAAGACACATAAACGGGTCACATAAGGAGAAGAGAAGAAAGCAGAGCTCGGCTATGCTTGGATAAAAGTTGTTGTATTTTTTAGAATGTTAATTTGGCATTTTCTTTTAATCTTAATCTTTTTATCAACTTATTGTGCCTCTGACATTTCATTTGATGATACTGTTCTAGAAGTTTTATGTAGTATACACTGAAACAGCAGAGATTCCAGCCCATGCATTAAGCACCATGTGTTGCTGTGTCCAGTTTTCACAGCTTTGAAGTGGAGGACATGGGGGACTGCAGGGGCGACTGGCTGCTGCTTGGCCCCACATGGAAAGCTGAGTATCGGTTCTGTGGCTCTGTTCTTCCTCCTCCCTTCATCTCCTCCAGAGGACAGGTCTGGGTCTACTTCCACTCTCAGGCTAACAGCTCTGGACAGGCACAAGGCTTCAGACTATCTTACATACGAGGTGAGTGAACTTAGAGTGTGCGTATGTTCCATTAGAGCCCATTCTGCTCTTTTGTGTTTTACAGTAAAAGTGGTTAATACTTGTGCTCTATATTCCAAGTCTTCTAATAATGGTAACTGTGTGAAAATGTAAGATATTTTCTATCATTTTCCCTACTGCCAATACAACTTTCATTTATGTTTGTAAGCATTCAAACCTGGTGCCTCACAGTGTGTCAGATGTCATTGGTTATTGTGACTCGTAAGCAATTGTCATGCAACAAGTTTTAAATGCAGACAATCCTAGACTAGCATTCAGAAGTTTGGGGTCACTATGATTTTTAAAATGTTTTTTAAAAGTGCTCACAAAGGTTGCAATTATTTGATCAAAATAACAGTAAAAACTGTAATATTGTGAAATATCATTAAATATTACGCAGGAATATCACTATGTGATGGCAAAGCTGAATTTTCAGCATCATTACTCCAGTCTTTAGTGTCACATGATCCTTCGGAAATCCTTTTAATATACTGATTTCTCTGCTCAAGAAACATTTATTGTCAATGTTGAAAACAGTTGTGCTTCTTAATACTTTTTTTTGCGGAAATCTTTACTGTTTTAATACATCCTTGCTGAATAAAAGTAAAAAAAAAAAATTGAATTAAAAAAAAAAATCTTACTGACCCCACTTTTGAACGGTATTGTACAATCTGTAATTCCAGTGAGTCAGTTAATTAAGTAAACATTAACTAATTAATTAGTTAATTTCGTGTTCTAGGGTTTAATATCCATTGATTGGGCATATTTTTATCATACTTTATGCATTTCCTTTTGAATTGCAATTTTTCATCAGATTTAGTTGTGTTCCTACATTAGAGAGCCGCTAAATTACAGAGACTGTTGTCGTGGCATATAGATTTACTGTAAGCACAGATTGACCAGGCGATTGCAGGCTTAGCAGATCAATAGTATGGCCATAGAGCCGTGATGAAATGCTAATGCTTTGCAGCACTTGTTACATATTTGGATTGCACTAGTGTCGGTGTGTATTAGACAGATCTCCACTGATGATTATTTCGTTAGATCTAACTTTTTTTTTGTTAAAAATGATCCGAAATCAATATTTGAGCAAGTACATAACCAACCAGTGTTCAAAACCATCGCTTACTTTAGCCAGAATCACAACGGTTAGCTTATAATAATGCTTTCTAATTTGAGTGGTACGGGTAGGTTTTCGCTGGAAATTCGAGCATGCTGCTGCGTCATTACGTCACGTCTATAAACATAATTAAGTTGTCCCGGCTACTAGGCTATCGCACGTGAGGATCCTGCAGGTGGCGGATCGTTTATAGCCTTTTCTCACAGCAGCTGGAATAATTAAATTTATCATTTTGAAGCCGGATTGTAATCCATAAAGGATTATGTGTTTATGAAACACATGTGAATGAAATGAAATTATATTCCAGTTATAAATCTGCTTCTGATTACAGATAGCCTGGGATTACAAAGATTTGTATTTTAAAGAAAACCAGTTCGAAGGGAGCATAATTTGCTTTTTTGGGTTAAAAGAATTTCTTAATATGAAATTCGAAGAGTATGACAATTAGATTAGACTGTGCAGACTGTGCATAGTCACGCAATACTGATGTTGTTAACATTAATCATTTGAGAATAAAGTATAACAATAATAATAATTTGAACGGTTTGATGTGATATGAGCTAACCGATCTTTAGATTTAATCACCATTGGTAGCGAGATTTATGGTAATGCTTTTTTCCTCCGTTGGTCAGAACAAACGTGGCAGACTTGTTACTTGTTCAGATGGCAATATACGGTGAAAATTCTTATTTGGGTCATATTCCAAGACGTAGGCTAGAATCTGTGATTGAGAAGTACAGTAAATATCCACACCGGTGCGGTGACTGACTGCCACACATACTCCTCAGAACATTAGATTCATCCACGCTGGAGCCGTGCCGACTCACAACTCACACAAGCTAGATAATTCTGCACACAGCTGCAATTCCAGGTTTTCAAACAGAGATGGCGACAAAGAAGCAAAACTTACAGACTGCAGCTTTAACTCCACGGGGGAAATGTGTAAATGTCACTGAGTGTGTGTGCGTGAGGAGTGAAATGCTGTGTTTGTGCGATTTCCTCAGAGGTGCAGTTCAGTCAATAATACTGAACGGCTGTGTTTGTTAAGCTGTCACCAGGCAAACACCATCTGCAGAGTGGGTAGATTTGGTTGGCTTATTTCAGCAAACCGTCAGTGTTTACGTGTGCAAAAGACTGTCTTTGTCTCTGTCTGTTTTTTACTCATTAGGTTGCCTGGGTCAGAGTAGTTGTGAGAACGATGAATATTTATGTGGAAATGGTAAGTGCGTTCCACGTTCCTGGCGCTGTAACGGATTGGACGAGTGTGGAGACAATACAGACGAAAGGAGCTGTGCTGCCCAACCAACACCTGGCCGGGTCAGTCTGTGTCCGCCTGGTACCCTGCAGTGCTCTGATATCCAATCTACCCGCTGTCTGCCAGTGTCTCTGCGCTGTAATGGAGCCCGGGACTGTCCCGACGGATCCGACGAGGCCCACTGTCCCGACACATCCTGTGGAAAACACTTAGTCAACTTCTACGGGACATTTGCCTCACCTGATTTTTTCCGTCCAAACAGGAGTGCTGGCACAGATCTTCACTGCACATGGTTCCTAGACACACAAGTATGATAAGAACCTCATTTATTCTCACTTTAGGTTGCATTAAATCACTTACAGCGTTCTGCTTGGCTGTTCTTGCTTCAGGACCCAAAGCCACTGGTGCTGCAGGTGGACCTACAGCTGGGTGTGGGAGACTCTGTCCGTGTTTATGATGGATTGGGAGAGCGTGCGGAACATCTTCTGCAGAGTCTCTCTCACCATAATAACCATAGACGAGCCTTGCTGGAGTCGTCCCAGGGACAGATGAGCGTCTTCTACCACGCTAAACCACACAGCCCTGGACACGGATTCAACGCCACCTACCAGGTCTCACATTCTTGGTGATGCTAATGAGAGTTTGTACATTTCCCGGTGATAACTTATGCTCTCCATTTTGCATTGGCATTGTGTGTTTTGGTTGAATACTTTGCATCAGTACAGTGTAAAACTGTCTTTTAGCATATTGTTAAAAGCTTGTTTTTCTTCATACTGTGTATGGAGATATCATTAAGTTCTTCCTGGTCTTTATGTCTTAACAAGTTAAAAAAACTGAAAGAATATAATATACAATATACACACATTATATTTATTTAGTGACAGTAGAGACAGTTATGTAAAAAAATATATATTTCAAATAAATGCTGTTCTTTTGAACTTTCTGTAAATTAAAGAATTCTGTAAAACGTGTATCACAATTTCCACAAGAATATTAAGCAGGATGGCCAATTCAATGCAAATTCAGCTTTTCCATCACAGGAAGAAATTGAAATATATACTTTTTAAAATAAGGGAGAGGGGGGTGAGTTGAGCCCTTGGGAATAATCACTTTGGATCTAAAATAAACTGTATTCAAAATATGGCTTTCCAAAAAAAAAGACAAAGAGGTTTGGATAATAGAATGGATGGAAGGATGACTTTTTAAATTATTTCATAATTTCAAACCAAAGTTCAATTAAAATAAATAAATAAAAACTGACTGCACTTGACCTTACAGAACTGGGCTAATAGTACTCAACATCACACTTATAAATGTTGCAGGGAAATACAATTTCATAAAACTTCAATGGCCAATTTTCATAAACAAGGCCTATTTAAAATTTTCAGAACAAAATCAAGTTCAAAACAGGAAAATCTAAAATGTTTCATCTAAAATTAATGAAATATAATGTAGAATTACAGTACAATTATACTTTAGGTTGTGAAGAAGGGGTGAGCTACTGGTTCTACTTACCCCAGGACTTTTAACTTAAATTAAACTTCTATCATCCAGCAGTTTATAGTTAACATCATGCTAACAGTATAGACTCATATTATAACTTCCTAAACCACAAACGTGTGATATTTTTTCAGATTTTTTTATTTTATTTAAATGTTACCAATTATTCCATGGGCCTCTCTCCATCATATGGTGATTAAAATGGATAACTCTTCATATATTTGTGATCACATTGTAACAGTTGTCACATTTTGATCAAATAAATGCATTCCTGGTGAGTGTAAGAGACTTCTTTCAAAAACAAAAACAAATCTTACTGACCCTGAACTTTGAAAGACCCTGGTGAGTGTAAGAGACTTCTTTGAAAAATCAAAAAAAATCTTACTGACCCTGAAGTGAAAAATGTTCTTGTCTTGTTGATTCACTGTGGAATAAATCAACAAGACAAGGTATTTTAGGAGGTTTACATCATTCATTCTTGCAGAACCGAAGCATAACTGACAAAAACAACTCTGCAAGTGACCTGCAGTTTTATGTTTCAAACACAAATGGCCATAAAGTGGCCAATGTTCCACAGTGCAGGTTTAACTAGATATCCACAAGCAAAACTGTGAAGTAATCTGTACTCACTACAGTTTATGATTAGGATTGATACTCTGTGATGCTAATAATGTTTAACCTCCGTCCATCTCTCTGCAGGTTAAGGGGTACTGCTTTCCAGGTGAGCATCCATGTGGCACAGTCGAGGGCTGTTACTCGGAGCTGCAGCGCTGTGATGGCTTCTGGCACTGCCCAGGGGGGCGAGATGAGGAGGACTGCCCACTGTGCCAGCCAGGAGAGTATCCCTGCGAGGGTGGCAGCGGAGCGTGTTACTCGGCTTCTGAGAGGTGTAACAACCAGAAGAAGTGCCCCGATGGCTCAGATGAGAAAAACTGCTTTGATTGCCAGCCTGGAAACTTCCACTGTGGAACCAACCTGTGCATCTTTGAGACGTGGCGCTGTGATGGGCAGGAGGACTGTCTCGACGGCAGTGATGAAAGAGACTGTCTTGCATCCGTGCCCAGGAAGGTGATCACAGCGGCTCTGATTGGCAGCTTGGTCTGTGGGTTACTGCTGGTCATTGCACTGGGTTGTGCCTTTAAACTCTACTCGCTCAGGACAAGAGAGTACAGGTGAGGTCACTTCCATCTTCTTCCTGCTTGCATTTAAAGGAACACTCCACTATTTTTGAAAATAGGCTCATTTACCAACTCCCCTAGAGTTAAACAGTTGAGTTTTACCGTTTTCGAATCCATTCAGTCGATCTCCAGGTCTGGCGGTAGCACTTTTAGCTGTAGCTTAGCATAGATCATTGAATCTGATTAGACCGTTAGCATCTCGCTCAAAAATGACCAAAGAGTTTCTATATTTTTCCTATTTAAAACTTGACTCTTCTGTAGTTACATCGTGTACTAAGACCGACGGAAAATGAAAAGTTGCGATTTTCTCGGCCGATAAGGCTAGGAACTATACTCTCATTCCGGCGTAATAATTAAGGACCTTTGCTGCCGTACCATGGGTGCAGCAGGCGCAATGATTTTACGCAGCGCCTGAAAATAGGCTAACGTCCGTCAACATAACCAACGTGACCACCTGCTTGCACAGGGAGCAACCATGGAGACATTTGTGAGAGACAATTCAGAAGATATTTACTTTGGTGCAGATCCTGAACCGTGTCTATCTGAGGTTTAAAATTTAACCCTAACCCTATACACTGAAGATGAGTTTTTGGAACGTGAAAGGCAAGAAAGTGTGGCTGAACAGACTGGGGCAGAAGGGAGGAGGAGAGGCGCTGCGTAATATCATTGTGCCTGCTGCACCCATGGTACGGCAGCAAAGTTCCTTGATTATTACGCCGGAATGAGAGTATAGTTCCTAGCCATATCGGCATAGAAAATCACAACTTTTAATTTCCATCAGTCTTCGTACACGATGTAACTACAGAAGAGTCAAGTTTTAAATAGGAAAAATATAGAAACTCTTTGGTCATTTTTGAGCGAGATGCTAACGGTCTAATCAGATTCAATGATCTATGCTAAGCTACAGCTAAAAGTGCTACCGCCAGACCCGGAGATCGACTGAATGGATTCGAAAACGGTAAAACTCAACTGTTTACCTCTAGGGGAGTTGGAAAATTAGCCTATTTTCAAAAATAGTGGCGTGTTCCTTTAAACTCAAAGCAAAGTGATTTAGGAAATATATAGTGATTCTCGAATTTTTCTATATATATTATATAGTTTTTCATTATTTAAGATGTCTTAATCAGTATTACTTCTTTACATTTATTTTTATTTTAATAAAACAAGAAAGATTTATTTATTTGAGAATCAAAATTGTCTTAACCCATTGGCAAATATTTTTTTTCTCACTAAGTTTTGTTGTTTTTGCTTAAAAGAAGTAAAAACAAAAATTAGTTTTTAATTTGTGAAAGAAGTATCTTATGCTTACCAAGGCTGAATTTATTTAATCAAAAACACAGTAAAAACAATAATATTGTTAAATATTATTAATATTTAGCTTAACTGCTTTCTTTTTTAGTGTATTTTTAAAATTTATTTCAAAAGAGATTTTAAGATTAAGATTTTGTCTAATTCTTAATATATCTTTTGTCTTGTTTAGACAAAACAAAATGTTAAAAAAATGAAAGATTTTATTTTCTGTATCGTGTCAGTCTTTATCTTTTCTTTCTTTTTTATTTGTAACTTGCCTTATTTTCTGCTAAATGGATTTTATCCCAATGAGATAAAGAAAGAAAACATGAGAAGGCGGATGGTCTGGGAGGTGATGCACAGTTTTTCTCCAGTTAACCTTGTAAAGACAAAGCAGCACCCAAAATACCCTTGATTCATCAAACAGTCAAAGTACTGCTGGTTAAGTAACAGCTCTTGGAGATTCTCAAGAGATATCCTGCCTGAATGTGTTCAGTAGCTTCCCTTTTTAAAAAGCCATTGTTTTTTCTTACATTTTTCAAAAATGCGGCATCAGTCAGCATTTTCATTTTTTTTTAATGTTCCCCCTTCTCACTAGAGCTTTTGAAACCCAGATGACCCGACTAGAGGCGGAGTTTGTTCAGAGGGAGGCTCCACCCTCCTATGGTCAGCTGATAGCTCAAGGTCTCATTCCTCCAGTGGATGACTTCCCAGTGTACAACCCAACACAGGTATGTGAATATGACATTGAATTTGATTTGAGGTAGCAAATAGGATTGCGATTCAAATTTGAAATTAAGGAAGTACGAATAAAATGGAAATGAAACTGTGGTCACATTAGCGAAAATTCAGCAAAATTCTGTGGCCAAAAACAGGTGTGTTTTCCATAGCCAATAGTGTAGCAATGAACGTAACGCTTCTCACACAGAAGTCACTTTAAAACCAGTCAACGTTCTATTGGTCAGTGCAGTGAATTTACGTGAACACCTTGAACACAAGCAAAATCTGTGTGGGGAACTTTTTTGCCCTCATGAGAAAATTCCCAATTCCTATTGAAATGACAGGATTTCCCTTGCAAAATTATGCAGGGCAGTGGTAAATGTGACTGGACCTCTTTTTTTCCATACATGTCTCTCTCAGGCTTCTGTTCTGCAGAATCTCCGTTCAGCTATGCGGAGGCAGATTCGTCGTCACTGTTCTCGTCGTTCCTCGTCACGCCGGAGACTTGGTCGTCTGTGGAATCGCCTGTTCCATCGTGGCTCTAGGTTACGTGGTCAGATACCTCTCCTCACGCCTCCAGGCCACACGCACACAAACCCCGATCTGAGCCTCCACAGCTACAACACAACGGAAGTTGGCATTGAGGTGTCACGTGAGAGTGCGGGACAGACTCCGCCATCCTGTTCGACGGTGGCGCTGGGACTGGCTCTGCAGGCTCACACTGAGGCCCTCTGCCTACCTGACAGACAGTCTCTGTCCTCTCCTCTCTCCCTGGCCTCCCCTACCTCACCCCGCTCCACCTCTGACACTCTGGAAGACGAAGATGATGAAGATGACAGAGGATCAGAGTGGATGAGAATGAAATCCAAACAGGGCATTTCCCCAAAACATAAAGATGATGACAGTCCTCCTGGACCCCCCGATAGCCCCAAACGCAGCACAAGCCAGTCGAGATCCTCCAGACGGCTGGTGCAGGAACTGGCTGCAGAGCTCAGAGGAGTCTCTCTCCTGCGCTACACCTCTGTGGGCATCTCACCGCTTTCCTCCCCTGAGTCACCGACGTCCTCCAGCGGTCAGTCTGAGGAGCAGAGAAGCTTTCCTACATTCAGAAAACCACATAAGAACGCACACACAGACTCGCTCACAGATGCTCACGGACACGCCAGGAAATCTTCAGAAACAGAAGAGGTTCCTGGTGACAGTGTCAGGCTTTGCAGACTCACAACTAGCGAGGAAGAGGATGATGAGATTCTGTTAGTGCACTGAGAAGCCTTTATCACCCTCCCTGTTCTGATTTTTGTGCCAACAGAGTGAGCCTTGCTAGGTTCAACCTACAGCCTTCCATCCAGAGTCATAAAGTACAGTATGTTTACATGTGCAGTTATGATCGAGTTTTTTGCATTATCAAGCTATAGTCTTTATAAGTATACATGATACAATGCATACGCAAATATTTGAAGGATTAAATACATGTTGAGCACCACCTCTGTAACAACGGCAGGGCCAGTTGTAGTCTGATTAACATGTATACATGCTGGATGAAATCAAGCTATAATTACGTATGAGTCTGTTAGTGCAGTAGTTCCCAAACATTTTCTGTCGGGCCCCCCTTTTGTAGAGAATAATATTTTCAAGCCCCCCCCCTTTTTTATT
This sequence comes from Sinocyclocheilus grahami, assembly GCF_001515645.1. NCBI lineage: Eukaryota > Metazoa > Chordata > Actinopteri > Cypriniformes > Cyprinidae > Sinocyclocheilus > Sinocyclocheilus grahami. The sequence goes on from NW_015505687.1 coordinate 385,330, forward strand.
TGGGAAAGTCTCTTATAATATTGTGAAATATTTGAACATATAGGCTACTGTATTCCTGTGATCAAAGCTGGGAGGGGATGGTCATGCTTGATTAGATAATCTCACAGTTCAGCTCCTGCATTCAATATGATTGTTCACTTGCTAGAAATCACCTAAAACCCTTATGAATGTGGCTACAACACAAAAGGACTGAGCATAAATACTTTACCACATGGAATATCATTATTACACAGAACTAAATTAGCCTGAATCTCTGCTTTTTATCAGTAACATTCTGTCATGACCTTCGGGAGCTCTGAAAAGGCCTCCGAGATCTCCTCTCACCTCCCCAATGCCTTATAAGAGATTCACTGTGTCGCCTGCTGAAATATTCCTGCACTCATTTCATTTTTATCAGAACCAGCCAGAATGTTTGAATGTTGGCTGTGTTCTGCATTAACACACTACACTACCGTTCAAAAGGTTGAGGTTGTTTTGTTTTTTTTGGAAGTTGAAGTTTTTGAAAGAAGTCCTTTATGCTCACCAAGGCTGAATTTATTTTATTCAAAAATACAGTAAAAACAGTAAGATTGTGAAATATTATTACAATTTAAAATAACTGTTTTCTGTTTTAATATATTTTAAAATGTAATTTATTTCTGTGATGTCAAAGCTGATTTTTCAGCAGCCTTTACGCCAGTCTTCAGTTTCTTTTTGTCAGTTGTGCTGCTTAATATTTTGTGGAAACTGTAAGTTAATGCATTCTTGCTAAATAAAATAATTGATTTCTTTAAAAAATGTGCTGACCCCAAACCTTTGAACAGTGGTGTACAATTTTATACCCCTGGACTACTGGAGCTGTTTGCTGATTTAGTGATGATCTGTATCGGCTTTTTTGTATTTAAAGGTTTGGTAAGCGATTTTTCAAAAACACTTTAGAAAACTGATTCAGGCCGACTAGCAAAACAAACTTGTAGCCAATCAGCAGTTAGGGGCGTGTCTACTCATGATGTGGAGGAGAGAGAGTTCAGTGCACAGGACAGACATTAGCAGCAGAGCGACAGAAAGATGGAGATGGCTGATAAAAAAACAAAAGAGAAAAACGCCTGCGGAACAAAAGAAGGCTTAAGGCAAGAAGTAGGACCTGTGTAAATATCAGATCAGCTTTCCAGTGCTGGAGAGAACTCAAGGAGCGGAAGGCCTGCGATCGATCACAGAGGTTGCTTTGTTTCTTCTCGATAGGTGAGTAACACCTTGTCTACACCGCAACAGCTGAAGTCTGTAGTACACTGGACACGACAAAGCGACCGTTGAAAACCATTTGAAATTTGTGTCAATACGTCATAAATAGAACGCAGCAGCAGTTTTCTGTCGGGGATTTGTCGTGTCGTGCCGCGCCGCATCCAGTGTAGACCATAGATATATATATATATATCTATGGTGTAGACAGCATCACTGATTATAATGAGTTCCATAGTATTTTGTCGCGCCGCTCCACTCGCATCCGATATAACATTGGTTTTGCTTTGTTTCACACAACTAATCGTTGCCTGGGTTGCGTACGTATGTGTGGGGTGGAGCTATCAAAATTGGGTGAGACCCTTTTGGGGTAGGGGCGTGTTTGTTTTGGTGATTTCAAATGTCAACATTGGCTACCAGAAATCACTTACCCCACCTTTAAGGTTTGTTTTGTTAGTCTGGCTACCAGACTGTAATATCATGGCAGGTCCACCATTGACATGAATTAATGTTTAGAAGCATTTTCCCCATGTAAAAGACAGTGAGTGTTTCTTGAAGGGAAGCAGAACTCAGGAAATGTATAATGGTTCATGAGAGAGAAGCAATTAACCTGGATTTCCTTGTTAACAGTTGTAGTCTATAGACGTACTGAGAAGTACTGCTGCCTCAACTGAGTTCTGAAGCCATCAGGACATCACGGAGTCGTGGGAAAATGACACAATAATCACATTTGTGTTTGAGCCCACACATGTTAATGTCTTTATTTTTCATATCAGTCATTACAATTTCATCAGCATTTATGCTTATACTTGAGAGGCATGTTTGCCAGTAAAATTATGTTGCTCCCATATCCGTGAATGTATGTATGTTCTGTTATTAAATGTAGTGCCACATACTCAGTGCAAGTCATACTTGCTGCTTTAGCACACTTGGTCCTGGTCCATGCTTAGAAATAAGAACTAATCAAACTAAAAAGCTGGTCCCATCTCTGAAGGGTCTGTCTGTTCCTTCAACTCATTCTGTCTGCTGCTGTTATTTCACATATCTCCATTCTCCATGCTCAGACTGCAGGATCTCTTGTCTGATCCCATAGGTTCAAGAATGTTCCATTTCAGAGATTGATAGCTTTTATAGAATTGCAGATGTTTTAATGCAGTTTGAAGCCTTTAGATTCAGTGCCGTTAGAGAGGTCATGCACTTTGTCTTGTCATTTGTTGGGTTCAGTTGAAATGGCTGAAGATTAAAGCACTGCTAAGAGACTACTTGCGGCATACATGACTACTGGTTTGATTTTTAATAGTGTCCTTTATGTTCTGTGGAATTCAAGTAAAATCCAATAGAAGACAACAGATAACAATCAATGAAGTATTTTAGGGTTATTCGGCCAGCAGCTTGAAACCCTAGAACAGTGGTTCTTAACCTTTTTGACTCAAAGGCCACCAACTGTCCAACACAATATTGGACCACAATTCATTTTGTATTTCTAGAAGTTTCAAGAACTGTATGTTCTTGAATAAAAGTTATTGAGGGAGGAAAATAAATATTATTTGGATTTTAGTTTTTTAGCATTTTAATTAAGTTGCTTTAATATAATTAAGTTAAATAATTGTAAATCATCCCATGCCCCCCTTGGAAGTGTTTCTATCTTATTTTCATTGCAGTCTGTGGTTGCCGTGAAAATATTTTGTAAATGTGTTTAACATTTAATTTTTTCCCCTTCCAATCCGGTTGTGTATGGTCGGTAATGGTCAAGGTTGCTACATGTTTGAAAAGGTTTTGATGCATTTCATTTGCTGAAAGGATGAAAAAATACTGTTTACTTGTTGCATTAAACACACATTTCTTCATTAGAAACACACTTATTGTTATCTGGATGAAGTGTAGTCATTCATAAACCTAATCTTCCCTGAAGAACACAATTAGCCCTGTAGCATAATAGACCAGTGGCCATATAACAGAAACTTCCTGTTAAAAGTCTTAAGATCCTAACCCTCACCATAATTACTAAACCGATAGGATTCTAGAGTTAATATATTTCTGTAACATAAGCTGTGTCTCATTTCGAAGTCTGTGTCCTCTGATGGTAATGTTTGTCAGAGGATGTCAGAAAAGCATTGACTGTTATTTCTTGTGTTGGGCGTAAATTATTGTAATGTCTTTCTTATGGTTACTTTTCTGAAATGAGGTAGACTCAATGACATAATATGTGGCCAACAAATGCAGCCTCTGGAGGGTGCAGCCTTTGAAATGAGACCGCAGTAGCCTCATGTCTTTACTCGAACACACATGTAGTAACACACAATTGCTTGCAGCCTTTTCCAGAATTTAATGTGCTAATATTGTTATTGATAAACACAGTTTAACATTTTTTTTTTTTTACAAATGTATATCAGCATATAGTGCATACAATATGGAACATATGTATTTTTAATACATACGCCTCACACTTCACTAATGTCAGGAATGCGATCTCACAATGAATCCCTGATGTTTTTTAAACTTTTAAGCAATATTTACATTAAGATTTCACTGTACTGTGCTGTTCAGCATGCCTTGCCGCTGTGGCCAGTGAGAACATGAACGCTGCTAGTCTGACGGACATCACTGAGAGACACTGAGCTGGACCCCTGGACAGAGCACTGGGGTGTTCATGAAGGATAGGGTGTCTAGAAAGATCTAACCAGAAGAGGGAGCTCAAGTGACGTTAAAGAGCAAAAGCCGCTAATCACAATTCCTTCAGATCCAAACTCTCAAAATCTGTTTGACGGACTTTTGTGGTTTGGTGGTCAGTTTAAAACGAAGAGATAGATATCATGGCTGTTGCATAGCTCAGTGGAAAGTCCATGATCAATGCCCAAAATAAATGCAACAAATGTCTTGGTTATGTAAAGGCATTAATCTCCTTTTGGACAACTGTTGAAAGTGTCTGCCTAGGATTTTTTTTATGTAAAGCACCTTTTATGTAAATAACGTTATCCAAGAAGAACGGACTTGGAACATCCCATGGTTCCTATCATTAGCATAAGGCTAAGAGGCTGGCAGTGTTAATAAGTGCTGGGGCAGAGCCTCTGTTAAACAGTGGTAGCAGATTGCTGCTTATTCAGGAAGCATAGCAATAAGTTTATCGTGCAATATGAGCTAAAAATATGCAACTACATTAAAGTGCCTACACTATCCTTGCATAGACATTTTGAGCATAGCTAGACGTTATTACGTTTTTGCCTGAGCAAGCAAGTATTAGGAGGACTAGAAGATGAGGCCTAGGTGAGAAAGTTCAGACTCACAGATGGAGTTTAGTTTTCAGACTGGGTTAAGAGGTAAACAGTCTTCAACAATTCCCCTTTTGCTCACTTATAGGGGATCAATAAAAAGTCTACTTAAAGTAAAGATAAAAACCTCAAAAACAGAGTGAGATCCTGTAAGGCACATGAGAATACACCAACAGTTTTCAAAAAAACAAACAACTCCCATGGAAAACATGAAGAGGACATGGAAATTCATCTCCGACAGGACAGGAGGAGGGTGCAATTACAAGGTGAGGTCCAGACACATGTATGTGAGGGGAGAACAGTTACAACTAAGAAATGTGATGTCTGAGCAAGAAAACATAAAACTTCTGTTTCTTCTGCTACGATGGCTGAGTCTCAGAGGAGCTTCTGGGAAGCATCTCCTCACATACAGCATCAGACAGGGAAAACACTCAATAACGGATGGAAAACAGGTCTTTGCTATTCCAAAAAGCAGTGCGAGGAGTCCTCTGCTGACACTCACAGCTCTGATTTCTCTGTAAGAGGCTGTATTTCAGAAGGATCATCCTGAGGGAAGACCACATAAAACAACCTCTGCCCCAGATAGGTGACTCTCTCTGAAACACATGTACATTTACAGATGTCAGATGGCTTTTCATTGCAGAGTGCTAACAAAACAATGCAAAGCCGTTTTGGCTGGTCTTGCTCACCCACGGCACTGGAAATCCAGTGTGGTTTGTTTTTCCACTGCACTCCAATGAAGTAGATGGGTACTCCAGTGAGCATGATCACCAGCCCCATACCACACACCACTGGCTCCGAGTACAGACTGAAGCCCAGTAACACTGCCCAAAACACTAGATAGCTGCAAGGGACCAACAAGTTTACCTGCGCAAAGTGAGAGAAGAAGAGGGAGGTGGATACCACCTAAACACTGACCAGTCAATCTAAATCAATCTTCCTGATGAGGTCTGTAGTAGAGGTCTGCAGGAACCTCGGGACCCGACCAGATTTTTTGTGCCACGGGATTAAATTCCCAAATAAAACGCAGTAGCAGTCGGCAACTCTGGTGTAATTTGAACAGCAGCGGGCGGTCTTCTAACAATATCCCGTTCCCGACGTCCATTCAGAACAGCGCTTTATTCTTATTGACCACCGGTACAGCTTGCGCTCAGGACTGTTATGCACGTGCTGCACGCATGGTTTAAACGTCACAGGTTTTATTTGGAGGGTCTGTGCGCAGAATGTGCATAACGATGCTCAGAGCAGGCTGTACCTGTGGTAAATATATACGGCCCTCAGACAGAACAGGCAGGTTGTCGATGAGTGACAGAGCAGAATAAGGATGGCGCAAATGTGGATGTGCTGTCCTTGAAGGACGTTCAACTCGGTTTTGTTTATATTTTGCTTAGTTTCTCATAATAATTTATGACTTAGTTTCTCATAAT
>NW_015505687.1:391351-452330 GCF_001515645.1 Sinocyclocheilus grahami
TTTTTTGGATTAGGTTAAGTCATTATTATGAGAAAGTTTCTCATTATTACGAGATACTAAGTCATTATTTCGAGAAAGTTTCTCATTATTATGACTTACAGAATTATATTTTTTTATTCAGTGGCGGAAACGGGCTTCCATACTCTTTCTTTCAGTATCAGAAATTTAAATGTGAGATTCTGGAAACGAGATCTAAATTTAGCGGGAACAGTCAGGTCGGGAAGAAAATTATTCTAAGCGGACAGCAGGTGAACAGAGTGAATATATAGTGGGAGCAGGTGGGTGCGGGCCTAAAAAAATAGTCCCGCACAGACCAGTCTGTAGGTGGCGACTCAAGTACCTTGATGGGTCTGACCAGTTTGGGTTTCTTCCATCTGTAGTACAGCAGCCCAGCTATAGTGACTCCATATGAAAGGTAGTTTATAAAAGACACATAGTTTATCAGGTTATGCGTGTCCCCGATGCACAGGATCACTATGGTCGCCGTACACTGTGGAGAACAAGAGAGAAAGACACTTTGACCATGTTTATACTTCGTAAAAGAATCATGCTGCAGTTCTCAGCCTTTTTGACTCAAAGGCCCCCCATTTTCCAACACAATATTCAAAGGCCCCATTTAGACAGAGATATTTTCTCCATTTTCAAACCTTTTTAATGAACAAAAACTGAATAGCTATGTATCCATCCAGGTCTTTTTACACAAATTTTGGGATAAGGAATGGAAACAACTGGATGTGAATAAAACCTTAAAATGTGCATTAAAAAGTTACATGCCTCTTTATTTTGTAGGAAAAAGCAGCCATAGGTTTCCCCGGTTGCAGTAACTTTTATTTTGTAGTACTGATACTTTGTTTCCCAGAAAGTGACAAATTTGTTCTTTTGAACAAATGGGATGGAAATAGTGCTTTATTCGCAAATGTATTATGCAATATTCAAGTTTTCCTGCACAAGTTAAATGGATGGAAAGCTAATAATGATTTATTTAATTAATTAACCATGATTTATTTTGTGTTTCCAAAATATTCAAGATTCTAATTCTAATGTTCTTCGATAAAAACGTTATTTATTGAGGGGGGAAATATAAATCTCAGTTTAAATCATGTTTTTTTAGCACTTTAAAGTAGATATAATGTGAATCAAAAAGTAAAAAAAAAAAAAAAAACTTTTAAAAGTACTTTTAAATCATACTCTCACCATAAACGATGATGTTTTGTGACATGTTTGAGTCTATCTGCTATATAAACTGAACTTTAAATGTGCTTGATCTGTGTCATTGAATGTTGATGTCAAGCAAATCTGTGAAGTATAAACAGGCTTTTCCAAACGTTTCAATTGAACAGTTATTTTCTTGTAAAAGGGGCACATAACCAGCAATGTTTAAACCCTGTTTTAGTGCTGTGGTTGATTGACAGGTGAGTAGGCGGTCCTTTACTGTTGTCCAGAACACAACAGGACAGATTAGCTTGTGTTTATACAATAAATTCAACATGATCACATGAGTTTTCCATTACCTCTGAATGTGGTTTGAGTGATCTGTTCACAAAACATTCTGGACCCCATTTAGACCTGAATCAGATCAACCAAATCATGCAGACTGAAAGCAGTATTGTGTTGCATGTGCTGTGTGTGCGAATAGCTCTTCTCTCTCACACAAACGAGTAGGGCAGGAATTGGTGTGCAGCTCTTAAGGTGGATCATAGCCAGCAGGTAGGGCAGGTGACCCTCTCTGGCGCCTGAGAAACACAACCTGTGGAGGATGGACAATGAAGCAAGTTTTAGTTTGAAGCATGGCTGTATTAGGCCATTTTAATAGTACTCAAATGTTTCTTTACCTGGAAGATGTAAACAAGTATCCGTTGATCCCCCCAAAGGTGGAAAGAGCCACAGAGATGGGCATCACCCAGGAGAACACTCCTAGCAGCTTCTCTCCAAATGTCTGCAACACAACACACAAAAACAGATGCTAATTTATCAAAGCACCTAATAGATTGTTTTAGCAGAATAAGCCAGAAGAAGTCAGAGAAACTCACCACAGCGACAGCGTTTGACTCCAGCAGCTCTTGAGGGGACATGGAGGAGAAGTACGCAATGTTGGTGAGAGTATAGACGAGCGTCACCAGGGGGATGGAGATGTAGATTGCACGTGGAAGGTTCCTAGAGCAGAAACCATAACACACCATAAAACATATGCTGTAAGAGTTACCCAAGGTATTGTATTTTAAGTTGACTTTTTTCAGTTTTAGTTTTAGCAATTTTAGTTCAACTTATTTCAGTTAGTTTCTAAGGCAGCCTTTCTCATTTTGTCAGTTTTTTTAAGTTTTGAAGATTTTATTTTAACAGAAACCATTTTAATAGTTTTAGTTACCAATAACGACAATGTATAGTAGATGTATAATAACAGATTTTCGTTTGTTTAAAGTACATTCCTGTAGCAGAATAAACACGTAAAACCTGCAGACAAAAAGTGGGGCAAAACTATTTATAGTGGGGCAAAGCTGAATTTAAATAAAAAAATCTGTGAAAATCGAGTACGAAAAAATAAAATAATTAATTTGCATATGCCCTATATATACTCTAATAACTACTAAAGTATTAAATATGAGAGCTTAGAGAGCTGGCTGGTTAATGTCCAGATCAATTTCCCACATTTTCACTCAGAGTTTTTGCATCTTTTTGTTGAAAGTCTTTTAATTCGTTGCCCAGATTATTCTTGAGAAAACGTGACTAGCCTTTGGCAACAGAAGCGCTGTTTCTGCCATCCAAACGTGCTTGAAACACAAAAAGCATCTCAATTAGCCGTGAAGTAATCCTTTCTGTAACCTATTTTGTGCATTTCCAACAACTTGAGCACTTTTGAGGATGGTTTGGAATCTGTTGATAATACGGTACTTGATGCTACGCAACATGAATACATTATGCAAGTTACAATGCTTTTTTTGTTTCACTGGTGGATGCTTTTATTTATACTGTTGCTGTATTTATTGTCACTTGGTATTTGTAAGTTATTTGTAATTTGGTGATTAAAAGCTTCTTTTTCATAGGGTTATTTAGGCTTACGGTCATTGTGGTTGGTGTGTTAAACAAGGTCTATGCATGTGTTCATGTTTGTGCACTATGCTGTGGGGCTGTTGTTTGATTGCATTTTGTTAATGGAGAACAACAAATATTTCCTCTGCAGTAACTGTCCTAAAACACGTACATCTCCTTCGCGAGGCCTCCCAGGCATGTTGAGGCCCCAGACGACCACCTCTATTGTCTGTAAGACGGACCGGCCATGATTGTGACATAGATTATAATAGAGACTCACTTGCGAGGCTCAACCACCTCTTCAGTGACGTAGTTCAGGAAGTTCCATCCACTATAGGCAAATGAAGCCTGCAGGAAGGCAAGAGCAATCTGCCCCACTGAAGGATCCTTTATGAACTCAAATGCTGTCTGGGGCTCCAATGCATCATAATGTCCTAGAGAGAGTAAATAGAAAATATGCTTTTGACCTCAGGGTTGTACCTGTTGGATAAAACGCTGTATATTTCAGATGCTTATGGGAACAATCTGTTCATATTCATCTTGACGCTCTAGTGTCATCAATTTGATTTCATTATTTCACTAAATAGCCAAAGCCTCCAAAACGCCTTTCTCTTTCCTGTCACTCAAGTGTGAAACTGCACTGCTTAGCTCTCTCGTTTACTCAATTCTTTCTCTTGTCAGTTCAGGGAATGCCTCCAGACAAGCTCGCTAAATAAAAATAAAGTCTTCCCATAGTAGGTCATAGCCATTACCTGCATCTCTAGACCCAGGACTGACCACCACTGCTTTATTGTGATATCACTCAGTTGTGTAAGACAAGTCACACAGTTCACATCGTTAAAACTATTCTGCAAATTGAGTCTAAAATTGCCATTTTGCTACAGTCTTAGCTTAGTTTGTTGTGAACTGTCTAAAGTAAATGAGTCAGCTTTACGCTCTATTGTAACATTTCAAAACACTATCAAAACATCCTAATAAGCTATTATTTTCTGATTCAATTAACTAAAGTTCATTCCAATTAATGTATGTTTGAACCAATTAAATAATGCAAAACAGAGGATTTAATAGTGAGATATCTAAAGGCTGGAATACACTACACAACTTTCGATGTGTTCAGAATGACTTGAAAGTCTGGTAGTGTGCGATCCTCAGTCGTTTAGTGTATGGTGTCCAGTTTTTCTCTGTAGCCATTTACAAAGTCGGCAGTTGTATGATGTCTGATATCGGCAAGTGTTTTGAAATTTGTTTAGATTTTAAAAGTTGTGTAGTCTTAAAGGTCATTGGTTCAAGTTTTAGAAAGGGTGATTTATGAAACTACCCACCACTGTGCCCTTGAGTAAAGCACGTAACCACAGGGTGCTTCAATGTATATCACTTTGAACAAGCATCTGTTTAGTAACTCAAAATACAAGATCTACCACTAGATGTCACTACTGAAAAAATTGAGTTTGAGGAATGGTTTCTCCCAGAATCTGCAGAAGAAAAAACAACTTGAGGGTGAGTAAATAATGACAGAATTTATATTTTGGAGATAATTATTCATGAAATGTTAGCATATTCCAAGAGAGTTCAAGCTTTAGTAGCAATGGGTTTAGATTGGTTCCTCTCTTTTCTCAAAATAGCTTATTATTTGTTTGTGTTTACTGGATTATTTCAGTGGTCTGTGCCCACTCAAGGTGAATCTTTTGCTTTTTATTCATTAGATAATAGGCAGCTGGTCTGTTTAGGCTGGCTTTAAAGGGGTGGTTCAGTGGGGTTTTTTTAGGCTTGATTGTGTTTATGAGGTGCAGTCTAACGTGTTAATGCTTAGTTTTTTTAAAAATGCATTATTTTTCACATAATTTACCTTTATTCCACGCACTGATCATTTCCTTCTTTTATGAAGCCCCTCCCTCAGAAATAGGCGATGGACTCTGATTGGTTAGCTAGCCCAGTGTGTTGTAATTGGCTAAACAGCCTCTAGTGCACGTCTAAATAATATAGTATCCATATCCAAAAATATCCATATTTCAAACGTAATAAACACTTTTCTCTCACTTCCGCTGACTGTCATAGACTGAAGCAGTTCCGGTTTTGTTTAATTTATATAGAGTTTAATTTATATAGACTCTGAATGAGCCAAGTGGAATGGATTTGAGGAAGCAGCATCGTGGAATTCAAGGCTGTAGCTAAATGGAGTTTAATTTATTAGGGCATTCATTATGTGGAATGGATTTGACTGACGGCGCTCTGAAAAGTACATATTCGCTGAATTAGAGACGGTAAAAGTGGGTGGGTCCAATATCATTGGTCTTCAAAAGTGGGTGGGTCCTGTCCCACCCTCATTCAATGGTTCTGACGCCCATGCCTAGGATGCTTCGAGGGTAAGTAAAACACAGTCTAATTTTCCTTTTTGGGTGAACTAACCCTTTAATATCGCTTATCAGTTTGAGCATATTCATGCCATTTAACTACCATTTAACTTGAGAAGCAGAGGATACTATTGAAGAGGATCATGCAGAACCTGTGCAAGCACAGCTTTTAATGGTAGGCCTATATTTTTTGTTGTTGTCTCATACTTTTAGATATGCTGTTATGTAAATGCATAGTAGCAAGTAGTACATGCTACTGCTTATGTTAGCTTTTAATATACGGTTTTATCCTGATTAAAGCTTTAATACAGTACGGCAACTGCACGCGCGTCCATGTTTAACGCTTCTCATAGCTATGTGAAAATAAGTGTAAAATTGAAACAGTTCATTTTTGGAGCTGAGCTGAATGAGAGAGAGCGAGAGAGCGAGAGAGATGCAGAGCAGGTGGACGCGAGGAACAGTATTGAGAACAGCTGCTTTAGAACATTGATTTTGAAACTTTGAAACTTGTTAGAATACTTAGAAGACAGAATCGCGATTCATTTATGAATAGATTTTTACGTGCACCCCTAGTTTTCTCTGCCTCTTCTCTAAAGCAGCGCAGCATGGCCTCGCCCCCTTTGCTGCCTTTTCCCGAGGGCGGGCTTTATCTGGGTTTGTGACGTCACAAACCCGGGAAGTAACTTGTTGTAGTCCCTACCAGCCGTTTTTGTAGGCATTAAACTGCCAGAATTCTAAAAGACGATATCTCCGTTTGCATTGAACTTTCAGCTTTGTAACTTTGCAGATATTGTTTATGTTCAAACAGCAACATTACACACTAACTAACGTTAAAAAAGTGAAATCGCAATGAACCACCCCTTTAATGTGCTGGGAGTGTTTGATGATTCATGCCATTTAACTGGGGGATTTATTCACAGATGTGAGTTTATCACACTCTTCTCCTTTCTCTCCTTTGCCTATTACTTAATTCTCTCTTTTATCTCTCAACTTCACTGTGTACAAAGGCACAAAGCTTTCTCAGCTTCTGTGGTTTACATACTATTTACATACATTGGGAATATATAAAGTTTTTTTAAATTATGTTTTGGACTGAATGCATCTGCAGATAGGCACTGTTTGTTCAGGAACATGTGTTACATTGCTTATCTGTGCTACAGTTTGGCCTATCAAATGAAAGTGAGGGAAAAAGCAATACAGTATAGAATTGTGATACCCTTAATGTTTAATATTTAATGTCACTGCACATTTGTAGAATTAAAAATGCTTTGGTACTTCAAACTGCATCGGTTTTAATGTAAGACAGCACAAAGAACTCTGTTTTACGAGATAGAGTATCATGTTTCATTTAAGACAATGGCTGGAAAGAACATAAGTGTAAAGTGTACTTGAGTTGACACACCTTTGGCAATCTGGATCATTCCCACTACAATGATGAGGACAAGGGCCAGCAGTTTCCCCACAGTGAAAATATCCTGGATCCGTGTCCCCCAGCGCACACTGGAGCAGTTCACCCAAGTCAGGAACACTGTAAACACAGGCAGTGAACACACAGTTATTCATTTACACATTCCAAACTCACAGGTTTAATAATAATTTCCCTGAAATATTATGAAAAACATTAGCAATCCCCAATAGAGACGGTAAAAGTGGGTGGGTCCAATATCATTGGTCTTCAAAAGTGGGTGGGTCCTGTCCCACCCTCATTCAATGGTTCTGACGCCCATGCCTAGGATGCTTCGAGGGTAAGTAAAACACAGTCTAATTTTCCTTTTTGGGTGAACTAACCCTTTAATATCGCTTATCAGTTTGAGCATATTCATGCCATTTAACTACCATTTAACTTGAGAAGCAGAGGATACTATTGAAGAGGATCATGCAGAACCTGTGCAAGCACAGCTTTTAATGGTAGGCCTATATTTTTTGTTGTTGTCTCATACTTTTAGATATGCTGTTATGTAAATGCATAGTAGCAAGTAGTACATGCTACTGCTTATGTTAGCTTTTAATATACGGTTTTATCCTGATTAAAGCTTTAATACAGTACGGCAACTGCACGCGCGTCCATGTTTAACGCTTCTCATAGCTATGTGAAAATAAGTGTAAAATTGAAACAGTTCATTTTTGGAGCTGAGCTGAATGAGAGAGAGCGAGAGAGAGAGAGAGATGCAGAGCAGGTGGACGCGAGGAACAGTATTGAGAACAGCTGCTTTAGAACATTGATTTTGAAACTTGTGAATCCATTAGAATACTTAGAAGACAGAATCGCGATTCATTTATGAATAGATTTTTACGTGCACCCCTAGTTTTCTCTGCCTCTTCTCTAAAGCAGCGCAGCATGGCCTCGCCCCCTTTGCTGCCTTTTCCCGAGGGCGGGCTTTATCTGGGTTTGTGACGTCACAAACCCGGGAAGTAACTTGTTGTAGTCCCTACCAGCCGTTTTTGTAGGCATTAAACTGCCAGAATTCTAAAAGACGATATCTCCGTTTGCATTGAACTTTCAGCTTTGTAACTTTGCAGATATTGTTTATGTTCAAACAGCAACATTACACACTAACTAACGTTAAAAAAGTGAAATCGCAATGAACCACCCCTTTAATGTGCTGGGAGTGTTTGATGATTCATGCCATTTAACTGGGGGATTTATTCACAGATGTGAGTTTATCACACTCTTCTCCTTTCTCTCCTTTGCCTATTACTTAATTCTCTCTTTTATCTCTCAACTTCACTGTGTACAAAGGCACAAAGCTTTCTCAGCTTCTGTGGTTTACATACTATTTACATACATTGGGAATATATAAAGTTTTTTTAAATTATGTTTTGGACTGAATGCATCTGCAGATAGGCACTGTTTGTTCAGGAACATGTGTTACATTGCTTATCTGTGCTACAGTTTGGCCTATCAAATGAAAGTGAGGGAAAAAGCAATACAGTATAGAATTGTGATACCCTTAATGTTTAATATTTAATGTCACTGCACATTTGTAGAATTAAAAATGCTTTGGTACTTCAAACTGCATCGGTTTTAATGTAAGACAGCACAAAGAACTCTGTTTTACGAGATAGAGTATCATGTTTCATTTAAGACAATGGCTGGAAAGAACATAAGTGTAAAGTGTACTTGAGTTGACACACCTTTGGCAATCTGGATCATTCCCACTACAATGATGAGGACAAGGGCCAGCAGTTTCCCCACAGTGAAAATATCCTGGATCCGTGTCCCCCAGCGCACACTGGAGCAGTTCACCCAAGTCAGGAACACTGTAAACACAGGCAGTGAACACACAGTTATTCATTTACACATTCCAAACTCACAGGTTTAATAATAATTTCCCTGAAATATTATGAAAAACATTAGCAATCCCCAAAAAAGGAAAATTAAAAAAGTAATCTAATTAATAATCACATATTAAGAAGTACTGTCTGTCACTTCAGATGTTGTAACAAAGAGCTTTTTCACCAAAAAAAAAAAAAAAACCTAGGTGTCATGGGGACAAATCAGGTTATGACAGTGTGATTTAGTTGGCAGAGCAGCACTGGTCACATGGTCCATTTTTATTAGTTTAAAGGTGCCATAGAATGCATTGATACAATATTTTAAATTGTTCTCTGATATCGCCATAGAAGGTATGTGGCTTAGGTAAGGGCAAAAAATCTCCAGAAATGGATTTACATGTCCATTTACAACCCTAGGATTTGTCCCTAGAATGAAATGGTCTGTTTTTACCTTATTTGGAAGGGTCATGAATAATAATGTTGAACTCTGCTCTGATTGGCTGTTTCAAAGTGCGGCTCATTTCAGTAGCTCACACAGCAGGAAGGAAACAGTGAAAATATATATTTCAATACTTTCTCTCACAGTTATATCATTGGGTAATTATACTGTATATAAAATGCGGACATCAGGGAGCCGCTATTAATATGCGGGGCATTGAACCAGTTTTCGAATGCACGGTCGCGTTTTACTTTCACTTTCAAGATTTGCGATGCACGTGCTGTGTAAACTACAGCGGCAGTACTTACCACACATTTTACAAGATCAGATGCTTGTCAGTGGTGCTCAGGATCTGTAAATCATTCGCCATCATTCTCAGTCATCTCTCCTTACTCTGTTTATGTGGTAAGTGAAATCTTATGTACTGTAATGTAACAGGCTACCGCTAGCAAGCAGCTAACCATGTCCCTTTAGTGGCTAGCTTTATTTTTTTAGAACGTGCGTTATTTGTTTTCTGTGCCTTTCTGAATATAGACACCAACCCATCCCTGCACATCACATCCCCTGCACAGCCTGGAACATAACATTTATTTCCATGATCTGCCATTTTCGCTGTTGTCCTCGCTTGTTTCTTCACAATACCTGCAGAACTTCTGATGATTCGGCTGTGCAGGTTCGGCTGGCGGCTGGCATAGAACATGGGCGGGTATATGCAAATGTTGGGGGCGTAACTATTAGTGATCCCGACTGTAACGTCAGTCGGTCTTATGTTCTGATTCGCCTATTTTTCAGTGGTCTTTTGAATGCACAAGATTTACATAAGGAGGAGGAAACAATGGTGTTTGAGGCTCACAGTATGTAATTTCCATGTACAGAACTGTTATTATTCAACTATGCCAAGGTGAATACAGTTTTCCATTCTACGGCATCTTTAAAGAGGGGAAATAAAGATCAGATGTAACTTATTTTACTGCTGCAGGGAAAACACTGACCCATTCAAGTGGTTATCACTCTGCAAACTTTCAAGGGAGCCTCAAGATAATTTAATAATTTAAAATAAGACAAAATTTGCATTACATTTTCAATTTTATATTTAAAATTAAAATTTGAGTCCCCTTTGTTCAGGGACTCATTATTCCACTTCTGTTCATCGAATGCCTATGAAATCTTAGTTCAGTTTATGTCTTAGTGAACTTTTTATGTTAATAATAATAATGTTACTTTTTTCACATTTGCTGGAAATAAAAGCAGTTGAATGTTGGGGGGGGGTTAGTTTACATTTTTCTAGTTATGCTTGTCAAACTCTATAATATTTCACTAGGTAGAAATTGTGAAACACAAATTACTGAAAAAATAATGCAAATTCATTGGTTAAAAAGAGTGGGAGACTTGAAAAACATACAGCTTTTAAAACGTATGGAATCCTGAAATGTAATTTACAGACACTACGAGTGTCAGGTCTTCAGATATTCTTGTGAACAATGGGGGGCCTTCGAGTCAAAAGGTTGACAACAACTTCTTCAACTGAAGTCAATGCAAGTTAGTGCAGAGGAAAAGTAGAGTGATACAGTTACCTCAAATCACTCTACTTGGTTATCTGTAACCTTACATATTTATTAGGTATCTTTCTTTATGCAGTACAACTGGGACTTCTTTGGAAACAAAAAAAAAGAATAGTTTATCAACTGGCATCAATACAAAGCAGACGAAAACTGACGGATTAAAAAAAGCAAAACTACTCTATACATTCAGTATAGAAGTACAGGCATTAGAGGCCTGCTTGTCTGTACATCTGTGATTGAGGTTAGTGGCTTCTGTGTTCAGCCGTATTGTGTAACAGCTCCGGTAGATCCGGTACACAGAGGTCCGTCTCCAGGGCTTGACGGCACAGTATACCCAGGCATGTCAAGGGAGACACTGGGCAAAGGGGAGACGGGTTACCCCCACTCATCCATCAATGGCCGGAATTACCCGCCCACACACGCAAACACATGCGGGGCATCTGTCAGACCCCCCTAGACAAACAGCTTCCGATGCCCCACAACAAAAATGGTCCAGACGCCAGCTGAATTGTTGGCGAGAGTAAGCAGTTGACAAGAGTGGCTCACAGCCTGTAAACTAACAGCTAACCTGCTCAACTTCATCCGCTCATGTGATCCTGAGCTCAATACACAACATCTGTCAACCTTCATGGTCAGACAGCATTCAGTGAATCAATATAGTACAGCAGTCTTTAAGATAAAAGCACAACTCAGGTAAAAGCAAACAATAAAACACACTTAAAACCTAAACCTGCATCCACAGGGCATCCAAATGTAGTTTTCATATTTTATTCAGAAAACTAATTAATACGTTGATTGTATAACAATGGCTCTCTCTTGGTTCAATGTGATTAAAACAATATGCCTCAAGAGTCACTGTGATTTTTTTTCTCACAGTTATTAGGTGTTCTTAGGGACCTTAAAATTACAGCAATAGCAAGATGATCAAAGACACAATGTTCAAATCATAGTGACATTTATTAATAATAATAATCTGATTTGATTTTTTTTTTTGCCAGTTTACGGTAGCCAGGCAACATATTAGCTCATATTAACCCCAAAATATTGCTCTCATGTTGTTCTAAACTTGCATGACTTTTTGTATGACCCTTTAACATGAATGATTAAAAATAACTCGCATTAATATAAAATATGCAGTGACAGGTGTTATCCATTTTATACAATAGGTTTCAGAGCACTACAGTGTTTGCCATGAGTTTTGTTTCCTCTTGTTTGGCTTTAGCGGATCTGACTCCAGCTCCTTCTGTTTTGTATCACAGTGCAGAATTGACTAAGGGTGGCCAAATGAAGTTAAATGAACACAAAGCTAATGAGAGGAGAATTCTAATGAAGTGCAGTAACAGCCTTTAAATCTGCCAAAATACAACCACTCACTTCAAACCTCCGAGAGGGGCATCCTTCTGCAGCTAATTGACCGATAAAGCCAACAAAAGACACACTAAATACACAAAAACGTGCTAAACACTATATCTCTCTGTGGCCAAAGCCTGAAATAAGTGTTATGTTTTTAATGTTTACTCAGTGTTGTAAATGGCAAGCATTTAAACAGTTTTATATATAAAAAAAAGACATTAAGAAAAACTATTTAGATTTGTATTGTCTCTTTACTTTGGCATGATTCATATTTATGTTTTTTAAAATAATATTGCAGACATGAGCAACAAGAGTCACATGAACAGATCTCTTTCAGTCTCTGGGGTGTGTGGCCTTTACATTTACACATGAGAGGAGAAGCTTTCCACACACTCATAAACCAATAAAAATGTACAGTAAACTACCTGCCATTAAAGTTGTAAAAAAGTAATGTGGCACACATCTTTTTTTTCCAAGTCAAATGAGAGATTGAGTTAAGTTGTATTATGCATGACAATAAGACGCTTCACAAAAGTCTGTGTGTTTGTTTGTGTATCCAGACCAGCGGGAGCTGTGTGTGTGTTTGTGTGTGTGTGGGTATCTCTCTGTGTGTAATCTGACTGCAGTAGACAGAGCTTGTGACATTCATTCAGAACATTCAGAAGGGGAGGGCAAATGTAACACATGGTGCAATATGGACAATTTCTCTCACACAGTGCAACTAAGAACACTCACTCACTCATAACCAGGGGTTCATGCAAAGGTTTCCAAATGCAAATACACCAAGTGTATTTGGTGTAATGAAATGTGTTTATGCGGTTTAAAGTTCAAAAAACACATTATTTTCCACATACTGTACATTATTGTTTCTCCTCTATGCCCCGCCTTTTTGAAACGTGTCGATTTTTACAAAACTCATCGGTCTGAAAAAGCGAGGTGTGCTCTGATTGGCCAGCTATCCAGTGCGTTGTGATTGGCCGAATACCTCAAGCGTGAGACGGAAATGTTACACCCCTCACATACTGTTGATGCCGTGTCCAGCCGGAGCGACGAGACAAAAACATTAAAACCCATTACAAACGAGGCATTTGTTGCATCCAGTGGGGACATAATTACTGATTATAATGACTTATACTGTCTTTTTACGCATTGCATCGCGCCGCGTAAATATAAAACTCTGTCTGCATTTGTGATCGGAGAAATGACAAACAACAAGTGCTACTCTACTGCCCAAAATTCGCGTTTGAATCATCAGTGGCAAATCCTTTAAATGAAAACGTACTTACAGTCTGTGAGTCAGAACAGCCGGCATTGTAGTCTAACGTTACTCTCCCAGGATCAGTAAACAGTCCTCCATAAAATGTGCTGCACACATCTGGATATTTGGGTTAAACTGCTCTGGAACAGTGTTGTAAGTGCAACTTAACCACTGATTTCTAGTCGTGTCCTCTTTTGGAAGACAAAACAAAGTAGTTTCGCTTTCACAATGAAAAACACAGCTGCCTAGCGTGAGGGGAAGCCCTGGCTTAGTGTGCGCTGAGGCCTGGATAGAGTGAGCTGAGGCCGGGCTAGCGTGAGCCGAAGCCCCGGCTTAGCGTGCGCTGAGGCCGGGAAAGAAGAGAAAAGTTTCTTTGCGTAAACATTTGGGCGGTGTTACGCAAATCTTCCCACATAGTGAGGTAGATATGTGGGGGTGTGTTAGAACGAGCCATTTTAGGTAGGTGTGGCTGACTCTGAACTTTTATAAAGAATATCTCTTTGGATTTGAGACTTTAGTCTTTGCAACTTTACAGATCTTCTTATTGCACCAAGAGCTTGTAACACTCCAAAGAGAAAGGAAAAATTTAAATCGCATCATATGACCCCTTTAAAAATATCCACTGCTGCATCAGCTAAAAAAAAACCTGCACCTCGACTTCAAGCTAGGTTTGTGTATTTACATGTTCCTGAATTTGAATAATCAATTGTTGTATTTGCTATTGTATTCTATTTGATATACAGTATTTTAACCGAATATCATTCATTTTATGAATGGCGAAAGAACACTTAATTTCCCACTAATTCACAAATATTCCTGTCAATATTTTAGACTATAGTTCGATTTTTAAGCTATATTATTAAAGATGGAAGAACATTTTGTGGTGCAGTCTATCCAACTTAAGAATTTTTGATGGGGCTGGGTTAATTGCTTATTTCTCTGTCTAATCTGTTAAAATCTGTTTTTTTTTATTAATGTAGTTATTGTTTTGAGTTAACTTTTGTGTTACTGCTGCATTTTTTTTTTTTAATTTTGAGTTGCAATCCAGTAAATTTTTCATTCCGTCATTTTACATTAAACAAATTTCTTGTGAACATGCTCAATTCAATTCAAATTCCAACTATAAACTGAAAGGGAGACTGAATTTCGTCCAACCCTGCTTAAATCCTCACCACTGACTGACTCAGCAGAAGTTCGTGATCACACAACAAGCAGATAAAACTTGTGAATCCAATGCAAGGGTCATTTTTTTGTGGGCATTTGTGTGGGAACTGTATGCGAAAAAACGGTGCTAAGTGTATGAAGACCACGGGTGTTTTCCTGAGGTCTTTGAATGTCTCATCTTATTACAGGGTATTTGCTTGGTCGAAAGGTTAATGACAGACTGTGGGAGGGCGAGAGTTAGAACTGTGCCCTTCCTAAGCATGACTCACACACTCCAAGCGGCTTATGAAAAGATCATAATTCACTCCTCATTGTCAGGTTTAACGGTATTTTAGCGCCATTCACAAAGTCCCGCCTCTATGCTCTTTTACATCAAAGAGCATTTGGGTAACTAGGGCAACCGCAAAGTCCCCAAACAATACACAATACAGAGAACACGCCCACATGTTCCGCCGGCTCAAAGCCTGGCACCATTACGGAGTCTGATGCCACACAGCCTGAGGGTCAGGTGCCCTAATACCATAACATCGATACCAATCCCACCCTGCTATCCAGACCCAAACAAATATGTTCCCGAATATCTGGCTAATCGGAAGAGAGTGTAGAGATTTAATAATAATAATTCATTACATTTATATAGTGCATTTCTAGGCACTCAAAGCACTTTACATTGTCAGGGGGATCTCCTCATCCACCACCAGTGTGCAGCATCCACCTGGATGATGCGACGGCAGCCATAGTGTGCCAGAACGCCCACCACACACCAGCTTATTGGTGGAGAGGAAACAGAGTGATGAAGCCAATCAGCAGATATGGGGATGATTAGGAGGCCATAATGGTCAGGGGCCAATGGGCAAATTTGGCCAGGATGCCAGGGTTACACCCTTACTCTTTTTCGAAAGACATTCTGGGATTTTTAATGACCACAGAGAGTCAGGACCTCAGATTAACGTCTCATCCGAAGGATGGTGCTTGTTGACAGTATAGTGTCCCCCGTCACTATACTGGGGAGTTAGGACCCACACAGATCACAGGGTGAGCACCCCCTGCTGGCCTCACTAACACCTCTTCCAACAGCAACCTAGTTTTCCCAAGAGGTCTCCCATCCAGGTACTGGTCAGCCTCAACCCTGCTTAGCTTCAATGGGCAACCAGTCTTGGGCTACAGGGTGATATGGCTGCCGGCCGATTTGGGATGCAGATCCAGCATCCTTTGATAAGGCAAATACATGAGGTGTCTTCCATAAATAGAGCCATAGCCCCTGCTCTTTGGAGTATGTCTGACTCAAAGCTTTAGTTGGCTGTTCTTCAGGACAGATTCTGCTGCCAAAAATAGGGATGGATGGCTCAGCTCAGCCAGCACTGTCATTAGGACCACTGCCCTCACATTGACACACCCCCAGTACTTCTTCCTGGGAGACCCTGTCCAGATCTGACAGGTCCAAACCAGCTGAGTCACATGTCTCTTCTGAAACAAACACACATACACACACGCATAGACATACATTTGACTGGTTTATCTCCACCAGCTCCAAAAATATCCTGCCATGCGCCCACCAGGGTTAAGCACTCAGAACAAGTTTGTACCACAGTAAAGGGGTTTATACACACACGAGGGAGTGATTGAGAAACAGAGAAAGACAGAATGAAGGACAAAGTAGACTCATCGTGACTATGCCTAAGTCAGAATGAAACTCTGTATGCACTGGGGATGCACAACATGTCAGCACCACATTAGAGTTTTTTTTTTACTTAACAGCATTGATAGTTATTTGGATATATAATTGTTAATGCTCATTTCCTCTAGAGGAAATTACCTGTCATCAAATGCTCACTAAAGACAATCTTTAAAAACGCTTAGAATCTAATACTATTACATGCAATTCACACAACCCTACAGAGTATAATCGGTTTGGAGAATGGATGGATGGAGTACAGCAAATCTTAAAATATCCATTTTTCATTTAAAACCACTAATTTAATTTTTTTATGATTTTATTTTTAATTTTAAACTAAATAGTTAAGAATTTTAATAGATGCTATTTATTCCTTATCAGTCATAAGATGAAAATAATTATTGGCTTCACTATCTGTATCAGTATCGGACAAAATTTTAATATTGGTGCATCCTTAGTATGCACTACAGTATATATATCTATCAAGTGATTTGCTATATCTAGGAAATTATAATTAAAGGATTAGTTCACTTCTGAATTAAAATTTCCTCATAATATTCTCATCCCCATGTCATCCAAGATGTTCACGTCTTTCTTTCTTCAGTCGAAAAGAAATTAAGGTTTTTGAGGAAAGCATTCCAGGGGTTTTCTCTGTATAGTGGACTTCAGTGGGGTTCACTGGGTGGAAGGTCCAAATTGTAGCTTCAGTGCAGCTTCAAAGCATTCTACACGATCCCAGACGAGGAAGAAGGTTCTTATCTAGCGAAACGATTCAAAATTTATTTACTTTTTGACCTCAAACGCTCATCTTGTCTAATTCTGCGTGAACTCTGTGCATTCCGGTTCATGACAATTAGGGTATATCGAAAAACTCCCATCTCATTTTCTCCTCCAACTTCAAAATCGTTCTAAATTGTCCTACATCGCTGTTTTACCGTTTCTTGTAAAGGGCGTTTGACCTTCTTTGCACGTTCACTTTGTAAACACTGGGTCAGTACTTCTGCAGCGATGTAGGACGATTTTGAAGTTGGAGGAGAAAATGCGATGGGAGTTTTTCGACCTACCCTAACTGTTTCGAATGGGACTGCACAGAGTACACATACGCATTGCAGAGCTATACAAGACAAGCGTTTGAGGTTTAAAAATATATAATTTTTATTCTTTTTTAGAAAATGACCGATCGTTTAGCTAGATAAGACCCTTATTCCTCGTCTGGGGTCATGTAGAACACTTTGAAGCTGCACTGAAGCTGCAATTTGGACCTTCCACCCAGTGAACCCCACTGAAGTCCACTATATAGAGAAAAACCCTGGAATGTTTTCCTCAAAAACCTTAATTTCTTTTTGACTGAAGAAAGACAGACATGAACATCTTGGATGACATAAGGATGAGAAAATTATGAAGAAATTTTCATTCAGAAGTGAACTAATCCTTTAAGCGGCCACAAGACAGCAGTACCAAATCAGAGTTGACCTGCTAAAGTAGAAGATTGCCTTATTACTAATGGTGTGTGCTTTACTCACTGACACAGGCGGTTGAGAGAAGCCGGGTGGCGATGAATGGGGGCAGACAGTTAGGGAAGGCAGGCTGCAGCACATAGTTGGAGAAGGTGAGCGCAATCACAGCCAGAGTCGTTGGGTACATAATCAACACAGCACTCCACAGCAACAAGAACCTGTGAAAACACAAACAAATGGCCATCTTTATCATCACCAATACAAAACAAACACAGAATTCTGAGTAGTGTTAGTGTTGCATCTGAGCGAGCAAGTAAACACACGTGAATCTCCCTGAGAAGTGCCCTTGTGTGCTTCACACACAAACTGAGACAACCACATTGACATTTAGGCATTTGGCAAACACTTTCATCCAAAACAATTCATACTGCATCTGTTCATGCATTTCCTGGGAATCGCTCCAATGACCTTGGCAATGTTAGTGCCATGCTCTGCTGTTTAAGCTAAATGAACACTGAGTTTACCACTCTGGAGGGTAACAATAGACCTACCCCACCAGTCCCCCGAAGATCTCAGTTACGTATGAGTAGTCTCCACCTGATTTGGGGATGGTGACGCCCAACTCGGCATAGCAAAGAGATCCCAAGGCACAGATCCCTCCTCCTAGAACCCACACGATGAGTGAGAACCCCACACTGCCTGCATGATCTAGAACCCCCTTTGGAGAAATGAAGATCCCTGAGCCAATGATGTTGCCTGAGAAAACAAGAGAAACAGCAATGGGTTGTTTAGTATATATTGTTCATATAATCTAAAATAAATTACATTACTGGACTGAATTATAAGGCATTCACCTCAGGACAGATTGGTTTTCTGTATCAGAAATTAATAGGCATAAATCTTATTGCCAATTGTACTAAGTGCATGGGAATATTTAAGTGAGATTTTGATTATGCTGTCTGTCTCATGCTTTTATATCAGTTTCTTACTTGAAATGTCTTTTTAAAAAATATTTGTAAAAATCTGCAATCTTGTGGGTTTTTTTCAGTGCAAGACAGCGTGTCCTAAAAGAACTGTCCTTGCAGCTGTCAAAACGCGGCTGCACATTCCAGGCAAACGGACACGATAAATAAGATCAGCAATGTTAGAGTCAACATCAGTTGCGAAATCGAGATGAGAGTTCAGTATCCAGTAAAAGGTAAATGTTCTGCTTCATGGCATATACATCTTAGGCAAACCCCGCTGAGCATGTATAGTGAATTTTCATTCAGAAGTGAACTAATCCTTTAAGCGGCCACAAGACAGCAGTACCAAATCAGAGTTGACCTGCTAAAGTAGAAGATTGCCTTATTACTAATGGTGTGTGCTTTACTCACTGACACAGGCGGTTGAGAGAAGCCGGGTGGCGATGAATGGGGGCAGACAGTTAGGGAAGGCAGGCTGCAGCACATAGTTGGAGAAGGTGAGCGCAATCACAGCCAGAGTCGTTGGGTACATAATCAACACAGCACTCCACAGCAACAAGAACCTGTGAAAACACAAACAAATGGCCATCTTTATCATCACCAATACAAAACAAACACAGAATTCTGAGTAGTGTTAGTGTTGCATCTGAGCGAGCAAGTAAACACACGTGAATCTCCCTGAGAAGTGCCCTTGTGTGCTTCACACACAAACTGAGACAACCACATTGACATTTAGGCATTTGGCAAACACTTTCATCCAAAACAATTCATACTGCATCTGTTCATGCATTTCCTGGGAATCGCTCCAATGACCTTGGCAATGTTAGTGCCATGCTCTGCTGTTTAAGCTAAATGAACACTGAGTTTACCACTCTGGAGGGTAACAATAGACCTACCCCACCAGTCCCCCGAAGATCTCAGTTACGTATGAGTAGTCTCCACCTGATTTGGGGATGGTGACGCCCAACTCGGCATAGCAAAGAGATCCCAAGGCACAGATCCCTCCTCCTAGAACCCACACGATGAGTGAGAACCCCACACTGCCTGCATGATCTAGAACCCCCTTTGGAGAAATGAAGATCCCTGAGCCAATGATGTTGCCTGAGAAAACAAGAGAAACAGCAATGGGTTGTTTAGTATATATTGTTCATATAATCTAAAATAAATTACATTACTGGACTGAATTATAAGGCATTCACCTCAGGACAGATTGGTTTTCTGTATCAGAAATTAATAGGCATAAATCTTATTGCCAATTGTACTAAGTGCATGGGAATATTTAAGTGAGATTTTGATTATGCTGTCTGTCTCATGCTTTTATATCAGTTTCTTACTTGAAATGTCTTTTTAAAAAATATTTGTAAAAATCTGCAATCTTGTGGGTTTTTTTCAGTGCAAGACAGCGTGTCCTAAAAGAACTGTCCTTGCAGCTGTCAAAACGCGGCTGCACATTCCAGGCAAACGGACACGATAAATAAGATCAGCAATGTTAGAGTCAACATCAGTTGCGAAATCGAGATGAGAGTTCAGTATCCAGTAAAAGGTAAATGTTCTGCTTCATGGCATATACATCTTAGGCAAACCCCGCTGAGCATGTATAGTGCCTGAATGATTATGCCTCAGCAAACTTAAACAAAAGAGTTTCAATTATATGAGGCTCAGCCACAGTTATGGGCCGAAGCATTATGTAATCCTTTTGAGTTCTCTCTTTGTCTGCGGGTGTTCGCATGAATTTGGTAGTATTGTGAGTGGATGTGAATGTTTGCTCCCAGCATCTCAGAACTGCATAAAGGATAAGGCAATGAAGCTGACGAGACAGAACCCAGCGCATCTCAAAAAAATCAGTCAAATGAGGCTCAAAGTTCCTGAATGAAGTTCATGGGGTCACACTACACCACACTTGACTCTGACTGGTCGTACAACTCACAACATAACAAAACAATGTCCACTTGGCTGATTAACAAAAGTATTAACTCCCCTTTGTGCCAGTTCCAAAATTTACAAACAGTGTTGTCACTGGTATTTCAAAACCTTGTCAACTTTAAGTACACGCTGTCTAAATAAAAAGTGTTCCTTTCATGTAATTTGCTGTCATTAAATTGCAGTGTATATCATCATGATTTCGGGCCATTGGTTACCCTGCTCTCTAGATATGGGTATTGGCATCGGCTATTGACAAACTAATTTCAGTCAACCACTAGTCCACTAGTTTAATTAATTAAAGATGTGACGGGGTAAATGAGGTTTCATTGTGTCCACATTACTTAAAGAAGCATTAAAAAGAAGAAAAGAAACTCCATTGGCGAAGAACTGTGTAAAGTAACTGATAAAATTTGTCATTGACCTCGAGTAATATCAGGAGGACTTTCTAGAACAGAGAAACTTTCCCATGGTCAGAAGGTAAACAAGTCACCAGTTAAATTTCAGCAGTTATTTTGCCTCTAGGAAATCCTTCACAAGGATGAATCTGCAATTCTATACTCTATATTTAAAGGTTCTTGTCAGATTCATGTCAAACATTTAAAGTGGTGAAGGGCTGTGAACAAAATTGTGTCAGCCTTACTACCCATAAAGCCACAAAACCATAAACATAACTGAAATCTACAGATGCACCTGTATGTTAATGTTCCACAGGAAAATCAAGCTCAAAACAATGAACCACTTCCACCTGATGGTACTACAATCAGGTCAAGGCCATATCTAACAGTTAACATTAGTTATATATCAATAAACCCCCTTAAATCTTGTTTATACAAAACCTCAAAAAGAAAGACTAGTTATACTTCACATAAAAATAAAGACATATATCATCATCCATACAGTGACTATACATACACACAGAGGATTATTCATTGGATGGACGTGCCCAGCACACTAATAATAAAAAGGTGGTTTTACTTATGTTTAATTTGGAAGATGCTGTACAGTACATAAGAAAATATGCATTTGAATTGTGATGTATCTTCCTGTCCAAAGCTCATTTAATCTTACACCATGATTTACTGACTACAATGAACACTTT
Source organism: Sinocyclocheilus grahami (assembly GCF_001515645.1). NCBI lineage: Eukaryota > Metazoa > Chordata > Actinopteri > Cypriniformes > Cyprinidae > Sinocyclocheilus > Sinocyclocheilus grahami. The sequence goes on from NW_015505687.1 coordinate 412,901, forward strand.
CATCTTGCAGTGCTGATAATCCTACAGATACATGACATAGACTACACGAGACATATGCGTTTGCATCCAAGGCAGCAATACGATCTTAAATACTTAAAAGGAAGTCTACACTTCCGCCTACTTTAATTCTATATTTCCACTGCAGTGTTTAGCAATGGAGTCTTGTATGGTGGGTTTGTTCGGGGCACGTGAAGGACACCGTGTAGTGGGTTGCAGCCACGTAAGCGCGGAGTTGAGTTTCAGCCTGATTCTCTTCCTCAATGATGCAATCCGCGCTCTGATGAACAGAGTCTGATGGAGAACTGTAGCGGCATGGCACGAGACGCTCTTCTCGACGGAAACCGAGCAATGCTGTGTGTCTTCACTTGGAAAGTTGGACTGTTGTCCTAACAAAGTAAGACAGCCGTACAGCGTGACGATATAAGTTTGGAAATGAGTTTTGAGACCTAGCTTTTTAATACTTTATTTGTCACCACAAACACTCGACATTTAGAGCGAGCGCATTTCAGAGAGCAGATGTGGACAGATATCGTTAAAGAGAAGGAATATGAAAGAGTGAGGACAGAATATTGAGATAAATAGCAGAAAGAGAAGCAAACCGAGAGAAAATGATAGACAGAAAGAGAGAGAAAGTTGAAGCTGGTTAGAGCGCACGCGTTATACTGAATACAAGGAAACATCTCACCTATAATTATGGCGCACGCGCTCAGGAGACCAATTTCTTTTTTAAGAGTCACTCTGTCCTTAGATCCACTTTGGTTTCCTCCGGAATCTAACATCTTCTGTTGCTCCATTTTCGCGCGGTTTCTCTGGTTCGTTTCGGTTCCATCCATTCGTGCGGCTGTTCAAGAAATCTGCATCTGTATCCGCTCCCGGTCTCATATAGCGAGTTGATGCAGGGCTCCAGGCGCTCACGCATGCGCAGAACTCCTGCTGTCTGCCTCCACAAAGATCAACAGGTTGTGCTGTTACCTGCTCCAGGCGCGAGCAAAGAGGGACGCCTGTGGCATTGCAGCACCTCAAAGTCACAGCGTTTATGAATGCTGGCATTGACAGTCAAGATGTGTTGGAGTTGAGTGTGGGTTATCAGGAACGGTTGGAAAAAGAGTGGCATTGTAGGTTTAGAAGAAGTTCTTAGAGCTTAATTGTATCAATACTTTTGTGTTGACTGCCTGTATGTGGGTCTGAGTGTAAAAGGTTAGTTCACATATAACATTTTTATTTTCTTGTTTAATTCAGCTAAAAAAAATTCCACCATTTTAATTAATACCATTTTGATATCACTAATTCAAAATTATCATGCGATGTAACAAATACAATTTTATATTCCATTTATTCTCAGTATTAACAATTAGCTACTACATCTACAATAGTTATAGAAATAGTATAAAACCAAAAATTATATTTTACATTACAGTTTTTTACAATCATTTTTGCACTAATAACACTTTTCAAAACTCTAGACACATAATTCACAACCGGTGATTAAAATGCACATTTTTCAAAACGCTTAACACTTTTTCCCAATTGCTTGGAAACAATACACATGAACCAAAGATCTTTTGTTCATTGAACTAAAATCACTGTTCAAAATGACACAACTTAACATCAAAGTTTTACTATTTCAAAAAGCAACTCACACATTACATCTGAATTGAGTGTCTATTCATTTCATTACAATGATCTAACTATCAGTTATCACAACTGCTCAAAATGCTACTGGTTTGGATTACGACAAGACTTGAAAATGGTGCAGGGAAAAAAACGCATTCTAGTTAAATTGGGTTGACATATGAGCAAAGCCTGGTTACCTTTAATTACAATTAGAGATGTGGACACACTAACCTGAATGTATGTTTTTTTATGATCTTAAAAACCTGTTGATGAAGGTTTAAATGTTTAAAATGTTTTTGTATTGATTGTATTTAAATGGGTACTTTTAAGAGACCAAAATATAAGATACTACATCACTACATACACAACATATTTTTTCTAAAATAATAATAATAATAAAAAACATTGGTAGTGTATATTCATCATATTTTTGCTCAGGGAACTATATATATATTTTCTGTTTGTGCAGAAAATTTGTGCAACATATTTCAGTATGAAGAAATGATTAAAGATGAAAAATTTTAAAATGAGCCAAACATTTATTATGTGAAAACACAATGTGTAGGGTTTGTAGAACAGTGCATGTAAATTGTCTATGTGAAATTCTGTGAAAATTCTGTGAAGAAGAAGAAATATTCATCATCTTCACTTCTCTAGACCTGATTTGATACAATCATGCCTTTTCTTTGTGAATGCGTGGAACACAAAAGAAATCCCAAAAGATCCTGTTTTTTTGGATGTGGCCCTCTGGTGACTGAGTGTGTAAAGTGATACTGACTGTTATGGGGTACAATGACACCTGAACAACCAATTATTCTCTTTAGATGGCGCTTGTAACTGATCTGCTTGTACATGTTGAGATCTTTTGTAAAATGAATGTCCTGATGATATCTTATTATTAATTACTCTTTTGGTAAACAAATAGTGTCAAAATTAAATTATTTCATCCCTCTAATTAAATAAATTAGAGAGATAAATCTGAGATGAAAGATGAAATAAAGATGAAAATAAGTGTCAAATATAAAGAGTAAAATCAATAATTATTTTTATAATATATTGATAATGTAATGACAGAAACAAGAAAACAATGCTGAGAACTATTATGTGAACTGTAAACTTTGGATATTTCAGAAAATGAGTGAAGACTAAGAGTAGTTAAAAAAAAAAAAAGGGGAAATTAAGAGGGTTTTATAGGCCTGAAATGCAAACCAGTGTAAGGTGAACATGAGGAGAAAGAAAACACAGGACACTGTGTGTGTGTGATGGAGAGGACATATCACAGCATTTGAAGACACTCTCATTCTGAATGACTATCTCTTGGGAGCTGTGAGGACGGAAGCTCTGACCCAATCTGATATACAGTGGGTACGGAAAGTATTCAGACCCCCTTAAATCTTTGCTCTCTCCTTCAGGTTTAATTAAACCTATAGAGCTTATAGTAATTTCAATATTTGGAAAAAATTAAATATAATAATAAACATTTTACATCATATAAGACTCTAGAGACTGTAAAAAACTCATAGTATCACCAGAAGAGCAACCATTTGGACATACAGAGTGGAAACCTTTATTCTACCGTCATGGAAAATTTTATCAGGCATCTAAACCGAATAGCTGTATCTCCAGATATGGTTCACTATGTGAGTCCATGGATGGAGAGAGAAAAAAACTGAATGCATTTTTCCCTCTTGACATTTCCATCCTCTTAGCAGTTTTAAGTGAATATACAGGGGCTGTTTAATGGTAGAGACACTTCCTGAACTCTAATATTCTAGATTGCCAGTACAGAATGTATCTGTGTTTGGGAGACTGGTGGACCCAACAATTCTGTCATCAATCACTTTGTCTAATGTTCAGTGTAGCTGGTGTGACACACAAACACTCTCTCCCATACATGCTCACTTCCATACACATGGACACACATGCGCGCGCGCACACACACACACACACACACACACATCTACTGTATATAAGGGATCTTATCTATCACTTATCTTGTATCTACACTTTGACATGTAATCTGCTCAAATACATTGGAATTCAATCTTCAATGTAATGCTGTGCACTGTCAACTTTAAGTATGAGAACATTAACAAAGCCCAATAACTTTTAGTGCATAGAAATGCACATACAAAGAGGTCATATTTTTCTTGTACTATCTTATTCAAAGATGCTATGACAGAAGAAGGAAACAACACTTTTCTCTCAATCGAACAGTAATACTTTTGCAAGCATTCAGCAGGAACTGTTTAAATTATTTTATTTAGTAACATTTTTGTACTAGTAACTTTCATTCTTTTGTAGAAGCCCTGTCTAAATCATTTAATTTTGTTTGTACAAAACAAAATTTTATGTAGAAACCCTGTGACTTTCTAAAACTGCTAAATCCAATCACGCATTCTCCTGGATTGGAGGAGGTCTTCAAAAAAATATAGAAAACATTTTGACACGTTAAATTAGTTTGTAATTCATATACAGTTAAGATTTATTTAATTATTACGGAATTATTGAAAAATATGAACAAAGAAGATTGTGAAATAAATCAGATTTTTTATTCAAAAAAGACGACAGTTTGAAGGCAAAAAAATTGTCAAATATGCAAATTAAACTGATGTCAAAAACTTGACGTGACATTTATTTGATGTAAATTGATCAAACATATTGGCCTACATATACTGTACATTAAACCAATTTCAGTGTGGGATTAACTTCCTTCTTTTGCTCAATTACCACTGGAAGAAATTGTGCCTCTCCTCTTCAGTTCACACCTGGGATGGCCATGGCAGGACCTTGATTTTGTGCTCAGTGACTCATTTTTGTGTTGATTTTGTGTTTGTTTTGGATCATTGTCCTGATGAAAGATCCAACCACAGCCCCAATATAAGATTTCTAACAGAGGCAGTCAGGTTTTGATTTTTTATCTCTTGGTATCTGATAGAACAACAAGATGTCCAGGACCTCCGGCAAAAAAAATAGACCCATAACATTAAAAATCAAGCAGTAAATTTAACCACAGACATATCCCTGTGCAGGGGCGGACTGGGACAAAAATTCAGCCTTGGCACTGTAGCCACACCGGCCCACATTACCACACGGACACGGACACACGCATTCACTACTTACATTTGTGTACAGATGATGAAATAATATAAGCAGTACCATATATGTAACAGATATTTAAACATTTAATGTATGTGTCTGGCAAACAGTGCTTTCTACTTTTTAAAGAGCACACGTTTATAACAAATTTACACACACAGTTAAAACAAAAGAAAAAGAATCTGAGGATGTTTTAGAGTCTGTGTGCTGTCTGTTTATGCCATTTGTCTGCTGTTACTGTCATTCTCTACAGTATGTTGTTCTTCGTTGTCACTGTCTGTCTGTTGGGTTTTTCCTACCTCTACCATACTCCTCCCTGTCTCTGCTAGGCCTACCGTAGCATCCTTCCTCACAGCACTGGTGTTGGAAAACCAGGGGTCTCTGGCTGTACTGATTCCAGCAACATCCTAGTTAATGAACACAGTATAGGACTTAAACATTACAGCAAAATATTTTCTCACTGACTGCTCTCAACATTGGAATACACATGAATACAAACAAGTAATAATAGCAAAAAAGGGAATATAATATATAGCAAAAACTATAAATAGTTGCAGCAGTAAATCCTTTTTGATATACAATTATTTGTGAATTAAAGTATGCTGAAGTGTTGCTAGTATGTGCTGTGAGTGTGATCTCTCTCTCTCTCTCTCTCTCTCTGTGTGTGTGTGACACAGGCACAGGTTCCTCCTATCCTAATAGTTAATTAGAGCCACATTATTAATAAACTGGCAGCATCTGTATCAGGGTGTGTGTCTGTCATTGTGTCTTCCTACCGCCATGACACTTGACTCTGCAGTCCACCCTACCTAAGGATTAATTGCATACTGTAAACTTATGTACTGTATGCATGCTCAATGTTTTATTTTAATATATGACTATCTACATAGTCAAAGTAAAGTTCACTACAAATGTCTATAGTACTATGGCTATTGCTATAGGTTTTTGATGTCTTAGACTATATTGCAAGTAGCCTGCATCAGTTTTTACCCTAAATCCCACTTTATGTGCTGATATTTCAGTCATGCAATTCAGTAGCTAACAGGCTCGTTAACACTTAAGTTAACCAATTATCATGAAGCAATGACATTTTAAAATATACTGGGGTTCTTCTATGCTAAGCTTACAACTGTTTAATATAATGTAGGCTACTGTCAAACCCCCCCCATAAAAACTATTTTATTTATATATATTTAGAAAAAATCTGACCGGCCCACATTAAACAAAATGGTCCGGCTCCTCTGGCATTTGCCAGAATTGCCAGATGGCCAATCCGCCCCTGTCCCTGTGTATCCCTTTAAACCCATGCTGTGTGTGCCATAAAGCTCTCTTTTAGTTTCATCTAGCAGGACCCCATCCCAGTAGTGTCTGGCAACTGAATATGTTGGAATCTAGCATAGTGTTAGTTCTGGCAGGTCACGTTAGTCAAGCTCTCATCAGCTGACTCTCAGCTGATCCCCATCAACCTATGGGAATACGACACCTATCTAAGCATTCATATATAAGGTCCCTCAGTATTATCAGCAGTTTTTGCATTGCTCAATAGCTAATTACCCTCCTCCATCCCCAACTCCTCCTCTGTCAGTCAGGATTCAGCCTTATGATTCTCCTTTGAATCAGACTAATTCTAAAATGTGTACATAACATTATTACTTTAGAACTTTAACGATATCTGCAATACATTTATGTTGGTTCTGTTCCGTTTACCCTGGGGGGGGTTATTGCTGCTCTCCCTGCTCTCATCCATGCTAGGCTGCATGGATGCGCAGGGAGTTCTTGCCCAGAACAGAACCATACCGCCAATCCAAACTGTATGCTAATTGTCAATCATCTTTGACGATAGTGGTCCTGACAGAAGTTTGCTTTTTCTTGAAACTGGAGAATTTTTCTTGAAACCCTCTGAAAACAACTTGTGGTGATGACACCAAGACTCAACTAATTTCTGTAATTTTCCAGCTGTGATTCTTGGAGAGTAAAAATATCCTCATTACCTTGCATTAGGACGATGTCCCCTTCCAGGCAGATTCATAACTTCTCCAGTTGATTGGAAAATCGTAATTATTGCCCTGAAGATTGGAAATTGGAATTTTCAATGCTTTAGCTATTTTGTATAGCCACTTTCTATTTTGTGAAGCTCAACAATCTTTTGCTGCACATCAGAACTATATTCTTTGGTTTTACTCATTGTGATGAATGATTAAGGGAATGTGGCCTTTACTCCTGAAACAGGAAGTCATGGTTGGACAATTTCATGTCTGTAGTCACCCTGGTGTACTAATATATGTCCATATGAATGGGAATATACTTCTTAGATATTTTATTCATAAGAGTTTCTAGGGGTGCTAATAATTGTGGCTAACGTATTGGAGAAAAACAATTACTTCATAATGTGATTTCATACCCACTTTTAATTGTTATACTGTAATGAAAGGCTATAATTTTTTCTAGTGAAAGATTAAAAGGATAAACAATTTGCAAAAAGTTAAATTCAAGAACTTTAGGCACGTTGAGCACCTTTTAATAATCCTGAATATTGATCATGTAGGATATTCAATGAAGTGCTTAACTTGCAAGGTGTAGAGCGTCAACGTGTAGAATGCAATGTATTTGAGCTGATTTCATTTTGCCATGAATTACACAAATAATTTCTAAAAGCAAATAAAATAAAGAATTATATACTCCTATATTTTTTGGAAGCGATATTCAAAATGCATTTCACTCAAATATCTGAAAGAGTGCCCCCATGGTTTGAATGGGCATGGCGCCTCTGGAAAGGGTTTTGGAACTTTTGGGGACAACAGTTCTAGAAGAAACAAAAACAGCCTTCAGTATGAGATAACCTGTCTGTCAGGGCTCAGTAAATATGAGTAAATAAGATTCATATGTGGGCTACAGTGTTGTGTGAGACCAGTTACAGCAGCTTTTGACCTTGAATCACTGGCCCCAGTGTTAATACGCTGTCTGACAGCATTGATCCATTTGGCAAGGAGGGCAACATGGCTAACATGAACTCTGAGTGTTTGCTTGTGTGTCAGCATGTTATGAGAAATTGTGCTTATTCTCTAGGCTGAAAGGGCAAGAACAAAAATAAACCCCCAGACATTATTAGTGGCTGTGGGATCAGAGAGAAAATCACACACGGATTTGTAACAGCTGAGCACAGCCCAGAAAAAGTAATAATCCCAGGCTGAAGAAAAACAAAATCACCTCAGACCTTATTTCCTCAAAGCTCTAAAGTATGTACAATTACGTCCCCAAAACATAAGACTGTGTTTGTTTGTGTTAGAGAGTGTCTAGCACACTGAGACTATTCCATAAACCTGCTTCCAGTAGCAGGTATGATTTAGGCCAAACGTGGCCAACACGTTTCAGTGAATTCAACATCTACAATCTAAACATTAGAGGGCGCTTTTACTTTACATTATTGTCACTTGCTGCGTTGCCTAAATACAGAATCAGAATCAAATATAAACACAAGACACAGATTAAAATAAATAAATGAAATGTAATAAATTAGGTATTATAATTTTGTGTGCGTGTGTAATACAACTATACAAATAACGTATATTCACAAGAGACAAAATATGTATAAAAAAAATCTATATACAGATACATAGATTCAATGTATTTACGTAATGTCTCCTTGCAGAAGCAAAGTGCTAATTTATTCTTTCCAAGTCAACTTTTTTTATTTTGCTACAGGCATATTTGTGACAAATCAGAAATTAGAGTTTTTTCAAGAAGGCACGTGTGGGTCTGTAATTTGAAAACTATCCGTCTACTTAAAAAGTCACCAATGTCTGAGCTAAAAATAACGTTGAAGTTGAGCCTTTATAAGCCAGTCGAATAGGGGGCGTGGCCATTGCGCAGGTAAGAGCAATCAGACTCCGCCCACTGGGGGCAGCTCCGCCGTCGTGACGCATCCGGAGGGGGGCGGACGGGGAAGTGCAGCGCAAATAGCGAATGCTGAAAGTGATTAGGAGAGTTTGCACAAGATTGAACCAACAACAGACATCTGAGACTTGAGTGCCTTAGAGACGCACACCTGTTGACTTCTGCTTTCTGAATTTAATCGAGGCAATCGGTTGAGATTCAGAAATGACGGACACTCTTATTCCCAATGATTGCAAGAGCAACGGACCGGTGGAGAGTGGCTACTTTAAAAAGGTAAGAGTTACTCGGGATTTCATTTCTGTTTCTGTCGATGGTTTGGGAGTTGACGATAAATTCATCGGGACTTTTTATTAGTCACTGACTGTCTAGATGGTTTAGCTAGTAGGCTACTGTTTTGAAAAGATACGTGATTTATTTGTAATGTTCTTTCACGAGCTGTAAGATGTGAAGTGTTGACAAGTGAAGGACTCTGCTCTGATGCCCCCAAACAATGCCAAGCGAAAAAGCACATTTTCTTTTATACCTTCTCATCTGAAGTTTCCTGCTGCTTTGTGTATTTATGCATTTATTTATTTATTCACCCTATTAAGCCATCTTCGTTTGGCTTCTTGGTGTTTACTTAATATTTTTTATATCAATGTCCCTTACAAAAATATCATGGTTGGTTGGTAACCCTAGTTTCCGACAAAAATGACTCCAGATATTGTTAATACAAGCACAACTTTAATAGCTTGTGATTAAAAGTAAAGGTCCAACTAACTATAATTTTAATAACGGATTAATCTCTCGATCATTTCTTTGATTGATTGGACGAGGAATCGAACAGTTATTAATGATTTAAAAAATAATAATTAAAAATTAAAATATAAATAATTGTAAACAATTATTTACAGATTTGTTATTCTACACCCTGCCCAGTCAGTGTTGTCCTCGAAATAACGCAGTGCAATTTGAAGGCAATGTAAATAAAGGTAGCGAATGTATCTAGGCTACTGTATGTAGACTGTGTGCTATTAAACATTATGTGCAAAAAGGGGTTAAACTTCAAAACCAATTGTTTACCGTTTGAAAGTAGTTATAACAAAAAAACATTAAAATCACTAAAATAAAAATAATAAACTAAAGCACAGACTAAATGTTAAATGGTACGGAGTAGGAGGAACACATATTACACATTAGAAAAATTGATATGTTTGCTAGAATTATTGCATTGCTATCTTTTGCTGAGCAATCATTGTGTTTTGGTGAAAACTGTGGTTACTATGGTGAATTGTTTGAAAGGAATAGTGTACCTTACTCAAAAAGTTGTTTCTGGTATTTGCTTATCTTTTATTTTGATTGATTTCAGCTGTATTTTGATTGATTTCTTTATATTCAGATTCTGCAGCGGTCATGGTGAAAATGGCTCAGTGTGTTTGTAAATGAATGTTTTTTTTGGTTTTGTTTTTCTCTTCTCAGTACAGTCCACCCTGAAGTGTGTGTGCATGTGTATGGGTATACTTTGGAAGAGTAACTTGTGACAGGTTTCTGGCGTTTATCCTGGATCTTTTATCCTCTGGATTTTTTTTTGTTAGTGTGAATGAAGGCTCAAGAGGCCCATTGTCTTTGTTGAGCTCACTTCTCGTTGTGTCAAGAGTATCTGTTGGGCTTGGTTGTTTAGCGCTTCTTATTCTTATGTTTGATATCGAACTGGACCAGCACAGTGATCAGTTCCTACAGTTTCTTTTGAAACGTTTTTCTGAAGGCACCTTGTATGCAAAACATAGAGTGAAACAGAAAAATGAACCACAGACTGGGTTTTCTGAGTTAATGTGGGCAAGCATGGATGGTCGGATTTTAGAGGAAAGGCATTTTGTTTAGTCTGCTGCTGGAAGTGGTCGTGTTTGTTTCGTATATTTCCGGTGTCTCCGTTTCATTTGTTACATGAATTCTTTGAAAATGAGTGTGGTCGCCGTTTGCAGCGAGAAGGGTTCAGGCCCGTTACCAGGTGGGGGCTGGTTCAGAGTGGTGATGTGGTTTTGGTCCAGTTCCGCCTGAGCTGATCCTGCTTGGGCTACGGGGCTTGGAGAAACTGAATCGCCGATTCAGCATGTTTTTCCAGTTTTCTTCCTATTAACGTTGCATCTGCCCAGTGAAAGTGCTTGGCAAACCACAAACATTAATGAAACACAGATGCTCCAATTTCTTGTCCCAGCACAGGCAGGAGAAGCTGTTCCGAGCTTTACGATTAGTATAACATGGCTTCTGAACATCTCACAGCATTACGCAGATTGAGTAAAGTGATCAAATAGCAACCAACAACCTCGAAGAACCAAGAAACGGTGTGTCTTAACAAAAATGAATCATTCATCAGAATGAAATACGCTTTCTGTTGCATAACTCTTTAATGGGTGTTTACTGAAGCCCAACTTCATTACCCCAATGCAGAGACAGAGCAGTTAGTCACGTTTAGAGGCACATTTAGATGTCCTATGGCTGAAAATAGAAATAAACATTTGTTACTGTGGTCTCATATTTGTGCATTTATAACAGTTGCATAATGTTGGAACACTTATACATCTTAGTTGATGCCCTGTTTTCTGTCTCATCTGTGCCCTGGTTTGATTAGGACCTTGTTTCTGCTCTGACTGCATTGTTAGTCAGGGGTAATTGTATGATTGTGACTGTGGAATGCAGTTGTGCTGGAAGCTCTTTGGTTCTGCTCGGCTAAACATCGGCCTGGTCAGTGTTCTAGAATGTGCAGAGGTCATGTTGGGTCCTTTTGATAACCACTATTGCATGTATTGAAACAGCCCATGTTTACCCCTCAGCAGGCTATGGTTTTAATCTAGTTTCAGATTACTACTCGCACTCAGTCCAGTTGTTAACAAAAGTGACTACCAAATTATATCATTTAGGTGACGTGCTTACATTTTTCTAGGCATTTTCAGTTCAAGCTGTATTGTGTGAGCAAAACCGCACTGGGCAGCTTGTTGTCTGTCATCATGTTATTCAATACATGAGGAACTCTGCACTGCACATGTTCGTGTCTCAAGTGTGGGTATTTTTTTTCGTGAGGGGTTCTGGTAACTCATAGAGATGGAGATATGAGCTGTGTGTCATCTGAAACTTTTAGATATAGTTGCTGCCTGTCTTCTACCAGAGATGTTCTCACTTGCACCTACAAATTAAGTATTTCAACGCCACAGTCCAGTAATTAGGATTTGATAGATAAACCTTGATTGTAGTTGTTATTAAATAATGTTTAGTCAAATAAGACTCATTTACTTCAGTCATTGTCACTGGACTTCTAGATGTTATTAACAGCTGTCTCACAAATACAAAATGGGATTGACTTTGGTTATGTGTGCATACAGAGTGTATTCGAACTGCAACTGTAAGCTGCTGCATGAACATCACACAAATTTGGGCTAATGTTCATTATCAGAAAAGGTCCATTGTCCATTCTTAATAGGATAGCAATGCATGAAGCACCATTTACCCAGAGGTCAATTCAAACCAAGCTCCTTTTGCTGACCAACATGGGAAATTTGTGGGAGCAACTTGAACCCGATGCAGAATTTTTCAATTTCTCTTGAAATTCCTGATCGCACAGATTCCTATTGAAATTACTGGATTTTAAACTTGCAATTTGTGAAAAATGTCACCACACATTTAGTACACTTGTCAATCCTAAACATTAACTGTGTGAATGAAGTCAGTAGCTACACATTAAAGGGGCCATATGATGCTGCTAAAAAGAACATTATTTTGTGTATTTGGTGTAATGAAATGTGTTTATAAGGATTAAGGTTCAAAAAACACATTATTTTCCACATACTGTACATTATTGTTTCTCCTCTATGCCCCGCCTTTCTGAAACGTGTCGATTTTTACAAAGCTCATCGGTCTGAAAAGCGAGGTGTGCTCTGATTGGCCAGCTATCCAGTGCGTTGTGATTGGCCGAATACCTCAAGTGTGTGACGGAAATGATATGCCGTGTCCTGGCCGGAGCGACGAGACAAAAACATTTAAAACCCATTATAAATGAGGCATTTGTTGCATCCAGTGGGGACATAATTACAGATTATAATGACTTACACTGTCTTTTTACGCGTTGCGTTGCATTGCGCCATGTAAACATAAAACCATGTCTGCATTTGTAATCGGAGAAACGACAAACAACAAGCGCTACTCTACACTGCTCAAAACTCGCGTTTGAATCATCAGTGGCAAATCCTTTAAATATGAAAACTTACTTACAGTCTGTGAGTCAGAACAGCCGGCATTGTAGTCTACTCTACCAGGATCAGGAAACAGTCCTCCATAAAATGCGCTGGACATCTGAATATTTGGGTTAAACTGTTCTGGAACAGTGTTGTAAATACAACTTAACCACTGATTTCTAGTCGTGTCCTCTTTTGGAAGACCAAACAAAGTAGTTTCACTTTCACAACGAAACACAGCATCGCACACGGCGGGTTTGAGTGAGGAACGGCCGGCGGATTTGACAAAGGAGCGAATCGGGCTTGCAGCAACCACATGTGACGACCCCGGGCTGGACTCCGCTTCATCCACGGTGAAAGCCGATCCGGCGATCCACAGCGCGAAGTTGTTGTATTTCCTCAGCGACCAACACGGATCAGCTCCAGGCATGACGAAGCGGATATCGTTCTCTATTTTGGAAGGCCAAACAAAGTAGTTTCGCTTTCACAACGAAACACACAGCGCCTTCACGACATGGCGGTTGCGGCAACAACAATACTACATCGAGAATAAAAGTTACGCCGCCTTTCTTTGCGTGAACATTTGGGCGGCGTTATGCAAATCTTCCCACATCCTGACGTAGATATGTGGGGACGTGTTAGAACAAGCCATTTTAGGTAGGTGTGGCTGACGCTTAACTTTTATAAAGAATATCTCTTTGGATTTGAGACTTTAGTCTTTGCAACTTTACAGATCTCAGTCAGTTGTGCCTTCAGCATTTTTACCTTTAGATTTGGAGTTGATGATAGACACAGTAACATTGTGACTTTGTTAATGCTGATTACTAAAGAGACTGGGAATTGCTATATATGAGATTTTCATTTTTCAGACCTTATACCTGTGAAGCCCATAGAGTCCTTGCTAGGACATTGAAACCTGAAACCATAATATCTTAAACTCAAATATAAACTTTCTTTGCTTAGAAACATTTAACACGCAAGTCATTTTCAAACATTTTAGCAGCCAGCTGTCAACTGTGAAATGCTGGCACTGATTTGAATGGTAACCACCGGTCAGTCATGCATGCTACTATAGCTGATCCAGATGAGAGAGGAAAACTGTGTCTGACTAAAAAACATGCAAAGTATAATGCAAATATTTTTTAGTGTCACCTTTCTGATGTCCTGTAGCACGTCAAGGTGAAGAAGGTTTTCGTACAAATTAGACATCAAAAATGATAAATTATATTCACAGAATGTTAAATGCCTTTCTTCTAAAATTAATCATTTCGAATTTGAAATCTGAATCATTGTTAATAATGATATATCGGTCTATAAACAGGCTGCATGTTTTCTGTTGTATCAGTTTGTAACTAGCAATGTGTTTTGAGTAGTGATTCAAATTCTTGGCCAAAACTCAAAACCAAAACTAAAAATGGTGATTTTAATATAGCCTTTTTTTTTATGAATAATACAATACATATATTTCTAAGTGAGTACACTCACTTCCTTCAATTGGCATTCAATTGACTTAATGATAAAATAGACAAATTATACCCCAACAGTATAATTATGCATGTGTCAGTGTTGATCAGTGTAATTTTTTTGCGCACACTATAATGTACAGTAAACAGAATGCCATTACCGCAAAATAACTCTCACATTGTTTATTTAGATTAACATACACTACCATCTTTAATAATTTAGTAAAGTCTCTTATGCTCACTAAGACTGCATTTATTTGATCAAAAATGTAATAAAACCTTTAATATTTTGAAATGCTGTTACAATTTAAAATAAGTGTTTTCTATTTTGATGTAATTTACTTCTGTGATGGCAAAGCTGAATTTTCAGCAGCCATTACTCCAGTTTTCAGTGTCACATTATTGTTTAGAAATCATTCTAATATGCTGATTTGATGTTCAAGAAACATGTATTATTATCAATGTTGAAAACAGTTGGGCGCTTATGGAACAGCGGCGATACAGCGTTTCCTTGGTTACCGCTGTAAACGGCAGCGTTGCACTTATAAATGCATATGGAGGCAAGATGAAAAGAAAATACCATCTAACTTTTCTGAAGATAGTCGGTTCCCCTCAGAGACCGAGATACATTCATATAAACCCCCACTCTCAATTGTATTGTGATTCATTTAAAGTAGTTCACTTTAAGTCATCATTTACTCACCCTCCACTTGTTCCAAACCTGTATGAGTTTCTTTCTTCTGTTGAACACAAAACAAGATATTTTGAAAAATGTTTGTATATGACCCCTTTAAGCAGCAAATTACAGTAAAATTGCAAGTTTGACTTTCCCTAAATACACCAAATTTGCTATTCACACAAGGAACAAGCAGTATCTAAGAATCGCGATATCAGTTGTTGAGAACTTGAGTTATTAGGACTGAATTATTATAAAATAGACATTTAGACACTTCCACCCTTCAAAGCTGGTGCTCTTTGCTCTGTGCTCGGTCATAGCAGTACGTTTTCACTGTAGAATCTTATGGAATGTTTGTCAAGATAAGAGTAGTAAGAGGTTTGCTATTTTAACCATTCTAGATTGATACCAGCCTCCTATAAATCAGACCTCCTCACTCAGCTATCAGATTTATGACAGATACTCTCTCTATAGGTGTGTCTGGGAGGCAAATTTATCTCATTACGTCATGTACTGGGTACGCCACACCTTATAAACATAACAAGGTGTATGTGTCGGCTGGCATGTGCTTGTGTGTTTATCATTAATAGGCACAATGTAATGCAGTTGTGCTTTATAAGAATGTTCACACTCACAGCATTTATGAAACAGGCAAAAGTGTTTATTTCTTTCTCTTTCTTCTTCTCTTTCTCTGACAGGGATGCAATCCATTTGCTCAGACCGGCCGCAGTAAGCTGCAGAATAAAAGAGCACGTCTCAACCAGCAAATCATCAAGCAGATGAGGATGAGAGCTGGAGCAGAGAACCTTCTCAAGTAAGTCAAGCACTTTTATGTGTGGACACAAACACAAGGGTAAATGCTCATTCATCACCCTTACCTCGCATGTTAGCCTACGGGGACATGTGTGGATATGCACACAAATGCAGGAAATCTCTCCCCCCCCCCCTCGTCAAAGTATTTCTCTTTTTGTGTGCGCGAGTGTGTGCAGAAGCAAATATTTGTGGAGCTCATCTGTAATCTGATCTGGCAGTCAGTTGTGCCTTCAGCATTTTTACCTTTAGATTTGGAGTTGATGATAGACACAGTAACATTGTGACTTTGTTAATGCTGATTACTAAAGAGACTGGGAATTGCTATATATGAGATTTTCATTTTTCAGACCTTATACCTGTGAAGCCCATAGAGTCCTTGCTAGGACATTGAAACCTGAAACCATAATATCTTAAACTCAAATATAAACTTTCTTTGCTTAGAAACATTTAACACGCAAGTCATTTTCAAACATTTTAGCAGCCAGCTGTCAACTGTGAAATGCTGGCACTGATTTGAATGGTAACCACCGGTCAGTCATGCATGCTACTATAGCTGATCCAGATGAGAGAGGAAAACTGTGTCTGACTAAAAAACATGCAAAGTATAATGCAAATATTTTTTAGTGTCACCTTTCTGATGTCCTGTAGCACGTCAAGGTGAAGAAGGTTTTCGTACAAATTAGACATCAAAAATGATAAATTATATTCACAGAATGTTAAATGCCTTTCTTCTAAAATTAATCATTTCGAATTTGAAATCTGAATCATTGTTAATAATGATATATCGGTCTATAAACAGGCTGCATGTTTTCTGTTGTATCAGTTTGTAACTAGCAATGTGTTTTGAGTAGTGATTCAAATTCTTGGCCAAAACTCAAAACCAAAACTAAAAATGGTGATTTTAATATAGCCTTTTTTTTAAATGAATAATACAATACATATATTTCTAAGTGAGTACACTCACTTCCTTCAATTGGCATTCAATTGACTTAATGATAAAATAGACAAATTATACCCCAACAGTATAATTATGCATGTGTCAGTGTTGATCAGTGTAATTTTTTTTGCGCACACTATAATGTACAGTAAACAGAATGCCATTACCTCAAAATAACTCTCACATTGTTTATTTAGATTAACATACACTACCATCTTTAATAATTTAGTAAAGTCTCTTATGCTCACTAAGACTGCATTTATTTGATCAAAAATGTAATAAAACCTTTAATATTTTGAAATGCTGTTACAATTTAAAATAAGTGTTTTCTATTTTGATGTAATTTACTTCTGTGATGGCAAAGCTGAATTTTCAGCAGCCATTACTCCAGTTTTCAGTGTCACATTATTGTTTAGAAATCATTCTAATATGCTGATTTGATGTTCAAGAAACATGTATTATTATCAATGTTGAAAACAGTTGGGCGCTTATGGAACAGCGGCGATACAGCGTTTCCTTGGTTACCGCTGTAAACGGCAGCGTTGCACTTATAAATGCATATGGAGGCAAGATGAAAAGAAAATACCATCTAACTTTTCTGAAGATAGTCGGTTCCCCTCAGAGACCGAGATACATTCATATAAACCCCCACTCTCAATTGTATTGTGATTCATTTAAAGTAGTTCACTTTAAGTCATCATTTACTCACCCTCCACTTGTTCCAAACCTGTATGAGTTTCTTTCTTCTGTTGAACACAAAACAAGATATTTTGAAAAATGTTTGTATCCGAACAGTTGATGTGCACCATTGACTTCCATAGTATTTTTTTTTCGGTCTCAGAGGATTGTGGTTTGTGGAAGAAAGGATAGCCACATAATAGATCAATTATTAGGTAGTCGTCTGCTTTTATTAACCTCCCTCCCCCCACATGTTTACCAAAATTTTTCTCTCTTTCTTTCTCTCTCTCTCTCTCTCTGTCTGTCTTTCACTCAGATCTTAAGTGGCTGTAGTCCACATTCTTGTGTGTGTGTGTTTGTTTGAATGAGCTCACAGGCCCGACCGGTTTCACAGACTGCTGATTTTGTGGGGTCCCGCCCTGCCAATGTGACTCTGAGTTGGTGTACAGAATAATACGTGACGTGACGTGACGTGACATGTGGCCAAGTATGGTGACCCATACTTGGAATTAGTGCTCTGCATTTTAACCCATCCAAGTTGATGTGCACCATTGACTTCCATAGTATTTTTTTTTTCCTACTTTGGAAGTCAATGGTGCCCGTCAGCTTCTTTTGTGTTCAACAGAAGAAAGTGAACTACTCCTTTAACAGCTCAACTGACTTGAATCGTCATATATTTTTATCGATTTTCAACCGGCTTGGTGTGCATCATTTTATCACGACTGTAAATGCTGATGCAGATTGTGTCAAGAAAGTGTAATTGTTTTATGTAAATGTACATTGTGAATGTAAATGTAAATGTTCTGTTTTAAAAGACAAGGAAGCTCTGATTGTACTTTGGTTTGCAGGACATAATTTGCCTGATTTGTAACTGGCCAGTGCTACCAGACTTATATAAATGAAACATAAGCCGGCATGAAACATTGAGATCTAATCAGCAAACACCCACATTCATACCGGTGCAGACATTCTGAATGGACAGGTACTTGTGAAGTTTACTGAACAGCTGTTGCATCTTGTTGTGAAACCCCCTGCTTATACATTACCTCTCTCAAAAGCTGCCAGTGTTTTTCCCTTTACGATGAGCACACACTGTAACATTGGACAAACCAGTCACCATGGGGATGTTAAGTGTGTCTGTTGTCTCCATGGTTTTGAAGGACACACCTGCTGGGTTGGTTCTTGGAGCAAAGCATGTGATTGGCATTGACGTCAAAGTGGCTTTAAATCTTATTAGAACTATAACATTTGGACAAGCTCTTTTCAATTAGAAACCATAAGCGAGTCTCCTTTCTTTTCCTCTCTGTGGGTTAATGATATGTTTGGGCTGTACCCTATGTTTGTTGAGTTCTTGTCATCTGGCATTGGCTGGAGTTTGGATGGATATTGTGAGTTGGCTGACTGAAACCTGGCGGAAAACCAGGCTGGATCCAAGCTGATACAAGGTTTTGGAGATTTTAATTACAAAGGAATGCTTCTGTAGGTAATGAAATTCCCACTAGTCAGCAGGTGACAGTGGGGTCATTGCAGTGCTAGGGTGTGTTTTCAAATGGCCCTGAGGTCTTCTGTCAGCCTGTTTAACACGTCCACGCAGACACGTACGCAGACTCTTAAAAACATGTCAGCAGAAGCAGTTAAAATTCAGCTTTTTGAGAGGGGATGGCAGTGCGTCTCTCACACGTGCACGCAAACACTGCCTGAGGATCTCTCTGTCGATAGTTCAGTGAAACACTCTAATTGCCTCTGTGTTTAATGTGTGATTCAGATCTAAAGAAGGCCTGGTATGTATTGTAATGATATACATGAGTTAGGTTCATAGCCCTTCGTTAGCTGTTCTCTCTTCAGAGCTGATCTGGAATGTTCCTTCATTCATGGGTCTCAGAGGATTGTGGTTCGTGGAAGAAAGGATAGCCACATAATAGATCAATTATCGTCTGCTTTTATTAACCTCCCTCCCCCCACATGTTTACCATAATTTTTCTCTCTTTCTTTCTCTCTCTCTGTCTTTCACTCAGATCTTAAGTGGCTGTAGTCCACATTCTTGTGTGTGTGTTTGTTTGAATGAGCTCACAGGCCCGACCGGTTTCACAGACTGCTGATTTTGTGGGGTCCCGCCCTGCCAATGTGACTCTGAGTTGGTGTACAGAATAATACGTGACGTGACGTGACGTGACATGTGGCCAAGTATGGTGACCCATACTTGGAATTAGTGCTCTGCATTTTAACCCATCCAATGAAACATAAGCCGGCATGAAACATTGAGATCTAATCAGCAAACACCCACATTCATACCGGTGCAGACATTCTGAATGGACAGGTACTTGTGAAGTTTACTGAACAGCTGTTGCATCTTGTTGTGAAACCCCCTGCTTATACATTACCTCTCTCAAAAGCTGCCAGTGTTTTTCCCTTTACGATGAGCACACACTGTAACATTGGACAAACCAGTCACCATGGGGATGTTAAGTGTGTCTGTTGTCTCCATGGTTTTGAAGGACACACCTGCTGGGTTGGTTCTTGGAGCAAAGCATGTGATTGGCATTGACGTCAAAGTGGCTTTAAATCTTATTAGAACTATAACATTTGGACAAGCTCTTTTCAATTAGAAACCATAAGCGAGTCTCCTTTCTTTTCCTCTCTGTGGGTTAATGATATGTTTGGGCTGTACCCTATGTTTGTTGAGTTCTTGTCATCTGGCATTGGCTGGAGTTTGGATGGATATTGTGAGTTGGCTGACTGAAACCTGGCGGAAAACCAGGCTGGATCCAAGCTGATACAAGGTTTTGGAGATTTTAATTACAAAGGAATGCTTCTGTAGGTAATGAAATTCCCACTAGTCAGCAGGTGACAGTGGGGTCATTGCAGTGCTAGGGTGTGTTTTCAAATGGCCCTGAGGTCTTCTGTCAGCCTGTTTAACACGTCCACGCAGACACGTACGCAGACTCTTAAAAACATGTCAGCAGAAGCAGTTAAAATTCAGCTTTTTGAGAGGGGATGGCAGTGCGTCTCTCACACGTGCACGCAAACACTGCCTGAGGATCTCTCTGTCGATAGTTCAGTGAAACACTCTAATTGCCTCTGTGTTTAATGTGTGATTCAGATCTAAAGAAGGCCTGGTATGTATTGTAATGATATACATGAGTTAGGTTCATAGCCCTTCGTTAGCTGTTCTCTCTTCAGAGCTGATCTGGAATGTTCCTTCATTCATGGGTCTCAGAGGATTGTGGTTCGTGGAAGAAAGGATAGCCACATAATAGATCAATTATCGTCTGCTTTTATTAACCTCCCTCCCCCCACATGTTTACCATAATTTTTCTCTCTTTCTTTCTCTCTCTCTGTCTTTCACTCAGATCTTAAGTGGCTGTAGTCCACATTCTTGTGTGTGTGTTTGTTTGAATGAGCTCACAGGCCCGACCGGTTTCACAGACTGCTGATTTTGTGGGGTCCCGCCCTGCCAATGTGACTCTGAGTTGGTGTACAGAATAATACGTGACGTGACGTGACGTGACATGTGGCCAAGTATGGTGACCCATACTTGGAATTAGTGCTCTGCATTTTAACCCATCCACACACACAACAGTGAACACACACACACTGTGAACACACACCTGGAGCAGTGGGCAGCCATTTATGCTGCGGCGCCCGGTTGGGGGTTCGGTGCCTTGCTCAAGGGCACCTCAGTCGTGGTATTGAAGGTGGAGAGAGCGCTGTACATTCACTCCCCCCCACCTACAATCCCTGCCGGTACGAGACTCGAACCCGCAACCTTTGGGTTACGAGTCAGACTCTCTAACCATTAGGCCACGACTTCCCCTATAATACTTTATACAGGGCATGAGATCTTTAAAAAAATGATGACCCCTTCTGCTGTTGAAACTGCACCACTGACTCTATTACAATAGAAAATGTGGAAAGCAGAGAGAGGTGCAAGTAATCTTCCATTCTCAGTTGACATTTCCATGTGTTTCCATCAGTGAGAGATGTGTTAGGTATTCAACAAAGAGCAAACATGACTCATTAAAGTAATATTTACTTTAAAATGAAAGAACATCCTGATCTGCATTATGTCATAGGCCTCGGGACTCTCTAAAATAAATCATGTCATTACATGTAACAGATGGAATCAGCAATATTCCTCTGTATCTTAACATTATCTTTTTATTTATTTATTTTTGTTTGTTTGTTTCTAATAGTTTTTTAAAAAATGATGACCCCTTCTGCTGTTGAAACTGCACCACTGACTCTATTACAATAGAAAATGTGGAAAGCAGAGAGAGGTGCAAGTAATCTTCCATTCTCAGTTGACATTTCCATGCGTTTCCATCAGTGAGAGATGTGTTAGGTATTCAACAAAGAGCAAACATGACTCATTAAAGTAATATTTACTTTAAAATGAAAGAACATCCTGATCTGGATTATGTCATAGGCCTCGGGACTCTCTAAAATAAATCATGTCATTACATGTAACAGATGGAATCAGCGAATAGTAATACATACTGTATGTGATTAGTATAGAAGTACATACGTTATTATATAATAAAGGATTCTTTAGGATTCTCTCTTTTCCCCTCAGGTGAGTATGTTTGAGAACCACTAGGCATGTATGTGATTAAAATAGGAGACCGTGATTAACAGTTTGGCACAAGTGCACTGTAAAAAATGACCGTGAATTTAACAGTAAAAGACTGTAAAAATGCTACAGTAAAAACCTGTTAAATGGTTAACAGTAAATTCCCCTACTATATACGGTGAAAAACTGTATTGGACTTTAATTTTACGGTAGTATACCGTTTTTGGAAGTGAAAAAGACTGTATAATGTTTTTCATCATCAATAACAATATTGTTAACAATATTAACAATATAATAATAAGTTTCTTTATTACTTAATTTTAGTTTCACTTTTTTGTTTGCTCTCCATCAATTCTGTCTTTTATTATTATTATTATGAAGTAGGTCATCCTCAAGCTTGTTACATTTAGTTCTGATATTTTATCTGGTTTTATGTAGAGTACTTTTTGTAATGCTTTTTCATTGTTAGGCACTTTGAGCTGAATTTTAGTTTGAAGCTATTACAGCACTATACAAATAAAATTGTTAATAATAATAATAATAATAATGAATAGTAATACATACTGTATGTGATTAGTATAGAAGTACATACGCTATTATATAATAAAGGATTCTTTAGGATTCTCTCTTTTCCCCTCAGGTGAGTATGTTTGAGAACCACTAGGCATGTATGTGATTAAAATAGGAGACCGTGATTAACAGTTTGGCACAAGTGCACTGTAAAAAATGACCGTGAATTTAACAGTAAAAGACTGTAAAAATGCTACAGTAAAAACCTGTTAAATGGTTAACAGTAAATTCCCCTACTATATACGGTGAAAAACTGTATTGGACTTTAATTTTACGGTAGTATACCGTTTTTGGAAGTGAAAAAGACCGTATAATTTACAGTGAATAACCGTAAATTGACATTCCCAGAATTCCCTGCATTACATTTAAAATTTGATGTTTTTTTGTTGAAGTAACTGTTTCTTCTTATTTTTTTCTTATCAATTTTGTATATTAGGGTTGTGTGTTACACCTAATGTTGTTAAATGAATGTTTATTGCATTATTTCAGTTTCATGTGTGTTACCATGATGGTGTTTAGCGTTTGTGTGAATGACACTGTGCACCTTCTTTACATGTTATTATTTAAAAGCTGCTTGCGATGGGCTTTAGTTCATCGTGACATTCTCATCACCACCTGCGTTTGGTGGTTATCAGTGTATTACAAAAGTACAAAACAGATTACAGTACTTCAATAGGTTGGTATATTAACATTATATCAGTTAATGAAATTACGGTATTTAACTGTAAATTTAGGTTAAAACCGTAAAAAAAACTAAAACATTGCTACCGTATTTTTTTTTACGGTAAAATTCCGGCCACCACAGCTGTCGGTTTTTTACCGTAAATTTTACGGAGTTTTTTTTACAGTGTGTGACGTTGCCTGTTTGAATAAGAGGTCAAAAGTCTCCGGTCCAACCTGACCTGCTCACCTTCATCTCGCTTCCTCCCATTGTCCAGAGTTTAGAATAGCAGTCAGACAAAACAGGGTCACTATGCAAATGTTCCTCTGTGACTCTATAAGGTTTTGCATTTTATTGACTGTAGTTAGGCATATTTCTCTTTTATATTTAGTATGTGTTGTATCAGGATTGTGCAGTTGAATTCTAAAGTCTTTTCTTCGACAAACGTGGCTGTACTGCCCACTCACCACTTATATCATGTGCTTGGGAGCACACAAAATAACAAAGACTCCCGTCTTATCAGCCTCTTCCTTCTGCACTGTAGATTTTGAGGAGTTGCATATGACCTTCGATTATCTTCTCTCTTTCAAGGGCGACGTCCAATAATAAGGTTCGGGAGCAGGTGGCGCTGGAGTTGAGTTATGTCAACTCAGATCTGCAGCTTCTTATGGAGCAGCTGGAAGGACTCAACAGCTCTGTGGACGTTTATCAGAACGTACAGTAAGTACATGCAGCACTGATTAGGATGAAGAAAGTTACAGTGAGAACATTCAGATTAAGATCCATTCTAGAGACAGAATGCACAGTTACTGCTCTTAATCGTAATCTTAATCACACATGCCCAGTTCCTCTGGACACATGGATCCTCCCTGAGGTATTACAGTAATGTAAGAGGTGTGTACAGAATGACATAAGAGCAGCTGAACTCTCTGCTCACATTTTCTGTACTGACCTCTGGATATTTAAATTTGGTTAATAAGTGTTAAACAGAACACAGAGGACCACATGGTTATTAGTAGTTAGAAGTGTAATCAAACTGACCAAAATATTTCATTGATAATGAGGATGTTTAATATTTTGTGAATGTAGGTGTTTGAATTTAGTGGAAATCCGCAAAGCTTTTTTGAAATTTCTGTGGCTACATATTCCACGTAGGCTGATTATTATTATTATTTCTGTCAGGACCACTATCGTCAAAATGATAGATACTTAGCATAAAGTTTGGTTTGGCGGTATGGTTCTGTTCTGGGCAAAAAACCTCCCTGCCCATCCATGCAGCCTGTCATGAATGAGCAGGGAGAGCAACAATAATAACCCCCCCCTGAACTCTCTGCTCACATTTTCTGTACTGACCTCTGGATATTTAAATTTGGTTAATAAGTGTTAAACAGAACAGAGAGGACCACATGGTTATTAGTAGTTAGAAGTGTAATCAAACTGACCAAAATATTTCATTGATAATGAGGATGTTTAATATTTTGTGAATGTAGGTGTTTGAATTTAGGGGAAATCAGCAAAGCTTTTTTGAAATTTCTGTGGCTACATATTCCACGTAGGCTGATTATTATTATTATTTGTATCGGACAGTCTCCTCTACTTTTGCTACCCATGCTTTCCTTAATTAAAAAACACTGAACAGCCCACTCCTTATACTTCTCCTGTGAACTTGCGTTAAGTTTAAAGAAAAGACCAGAAATGGGCTCATTGGTCAATCAGTTTCTTTCTACATTAATTCCCAATAGAACGAGACTCTGTTCCACATAATTGATCAGACGGGTTTATGAGGAGGTGGTTTGACAGGTTGAGATCCTCCTTTCATACATGTTTCCCCCTCACGTGTCAGAAGAGGATGCAAGAGTGTTTTCCTTTTAATTTTAATTCTGTTTCTGTTGCCTTTTCCATGGTATCACAATTATAGCATGTATGACAAATTCTTTTTCTGCCATCAAATTCTCTTCTGTCAGTTAACATGTTAACAATGTTTTGGCTAAAAATGGTCATACCTTAAAACAGATAGCAATAGAGAGAGAAATGCATGTCGTCTATATTCAAGGATGTTCAAGGACGTTCAAACCCTACAGCCAAAATGAAAGGATTTTTCATTCAGTCACGCTGTCTATATTTTGTGTTCAGATTGTAGACCTTGAGTGTGTTTCCTTGGTTACGGTTGGATTCTTGTCCTCTTTAAATCCTCTCTAAGCCCTCTTTTGCCTCTCAGGCCACTGTGAGTGAGAGTGTGTATGCACCCTTGAGTGTCTTTGGCATGCTTCACTGTCTGCACGAGAACAGGCATCTTTCTCCGCTCTAAGAAAGCTCAGCCATATTTTCAGCTCAAACCCTGCTTAACTAATCTGTGCTGGCCTAGTTTTTTTCAGTATTAGCTTCATAACCTGTTGAGGCTTACAACCTCAGGTTTGTTCCTCTGGGCCAAGCACTAATGAAAGAGTGTTTATCCTCTGTGCCTGGAGGGTTCATAGTAAACCAGAAAAACCTCCTGCAGACATTTGCACCTGATTCTGAACTGCTGACCTACATCCGTAATTACAACTCACCGTAAAGCTGTAAACATGAGAGACAATCACTCACTTTCATGTCGTTCCAAACTTGAATGACTTTCTTTCTTCTGCGGAACACAAAAAAAAAGATATTTTGAAGAATGTTTTAACTGTTTTTGTCCATACACGCTAAAAAAAAGATTTCAAATCAAAGCTAAATAAAATATTATTGGAGTATGTTTTACAAGAAAATACTATTTCAGTGTTTCTACTTCAAAATTTCACATTCAATGTGTTATTTGCCCTTTCTTTTAAACAATTTCAACTAATTACAAAGTAAATCAATGTGTAATGAAAGTCAGTGGGGTACAATTTTCAGTACAATACTACACCCCCTTGCATGGTCAAATAACAAAATATGTTATCGGAAAAACATCTCATTTTTATTTTTGGGTGAACTGTCCCATTTGGCAGAACCATAGTTTGTTTATTTATATATATTTTTTAGAAGAATTTAGCTCTCTTAGTCTATATGATGTTCTGTAATATATGTGACCCTGGAGCACAAAACCAGTCTTAAGTCGCTGGGGTATATTTGTAGCAATAGCTAACAATGCATTTTATGGGTCAAAATTATAGGTTTTCTTTTAAGCCAAAAATCATTAGGATATTAAGTAAAGATCATGTTCCAAGAAGATATTTTGTACATTTCCTACAGTAAATATATCAAAACTTAATTTTTGATTAATAGTATGCATTGCTAAGAACTTTATTTGGACAACTTTAAAGGCGATTTTCTCAGTATTTAGATTTTTTTGCACCCTCAGATTCTAGATATTCAAATAGTTGTATCTCGACCAAATATTGTCTTATCCTAACAAACCATATATACATCAATGGAAATCTTATTTATTCAGCTATATCAGATATATCATTACATGATTATATAATGATATATAAATCTCAATTTTGAAAAATTGGCACTTAAGACTGGTTTTGTGGTCCAGGGTCACATATGGGTTTGGCTTGACTCTGCTGGAATTATGCTCAAATAAATCAAAATATATTTATTCCCTCAGTTTCAAAAAGCCAACAAGTGGTTAGATGAGTAGTTTTGATTGTTTGAGTTTGGTCCCTTCATGATCCCAATACTTCCATTTGTTTTGTTTTGACCTTTTTTGAATGTTGTTATTATTATGACTTTGTATAACCCTGCTTTATTTGTCCAGTTAAACAAACATTTACATTTAGTCATTCAGCAGATGCTTTTATCCAAAGCGACTTACAAATGAGGACAATAAAAGCAGTCCAACAAACAACAAACAAAGCCTATCACCTTCTATGTATGATTGAGTGTGAGAAAAGGAGTATTCCCATTGGTGCAGTGTTATCACCTGTGTTTCATGAACAGAACAAGGTCTTCCTGTAGCTGCGCACAATGTGGCATTCTCCATCGCACCTGGCTGCCAGCTTACTGTGTGTGTGTGTGTGTGTGTGTGTGTGTAAGTAAAAGGACAGAACTGCATTCTTTCATTTCTTTCAAGCCCCTGCACCCCCTCTGTCCCTCTGTCTTGTTTTTGAAACACAAACTTTTTTCTCATGGCCTGAAGAGTGCACGGGAACAAAACCTGTCTTCTGTTCTCTGTGTGTCTCATTGCAGTGAATTTGCTGTCATGAACTAAGAATGAACAGTACTCATACAGCATTTATTAATCTAGATTATTTGTAAATATTACTGTTCATTAATAAATGGTTAATGTCAATTTATACAACTCACAATGCAAAAAAAATGTTTTATTATACACTACTGTTTTGAGATTTGAGTTTTTTTTAAGAAGACATGATCACAAAGGCCGCATTATTATAAATACAGTAAAATTACATGTACAGTAAAAACAGTAATGTTGTAAAATATTATTATAATTTAAAAGAACTGTTTTCTATTTTAATATATAATTTATAAACTAATTTATTCCTGGGAGCTGAATTTTCAGCAGCAATTACTCCAGTCTTCAGTGTCCCATGATCTTTCAGAAATCATTTTCAACTTTTGTCATTGAAAATGGTTGTGCTGCTTAATATTTTTACGGAAACCGCAATGCATTGTTTTGTGTGTGTGTTTGATTCTTTGATGAATAGGCATTTAAGCATTTATTTGAAATCTAAATATTTTGTAACATTATAAATGTCTTTACTGTCACTTTTAAATAATTCTTTAATTTCTAACTGACCCTAAACTTTGAATGGTAGTGCATATAGGAATTAAATTTAACCCAGATTAATAAATGATGTTAAATTATTGATCATAGTTCATTATACCAAATGCATTAACCAATGTTAAGTAATTGAACCTACATATTCTTTCTGCTTTGATTTCTTCAGTTTTTTTTTTTTTTTGTTCATACAGTATTTTGTTTATTTCAGCACCTCCTTGAAGCATTAGTGATATTTCCTCTGATCCAGTAATATTTCTTACAAATATTCCCCTAAACCACACTGGGGCTGGACTGTTACCTGTCATAGACTCAATCAGGACAGACCAGGACTGCCTCTCTTCAGCTCACACTCATGTGTTCTCTCGTCTATCTTCACTCAGACTGCTCTGAGCTAATGCCCCACCAGTGCAAGCATTGTAGTCAATGCAGTTACAACACAAACATAAATATAATATGTATGCTATTTAATCACGTACATGAAAGTGTGATCAGCACAAACTACCCACTCTTACGCTTACACACACACATACC
This sequence comes from Sinocyclocheilus grahami, assembly GCF_001515645.1. Taxonomy (NCBI): domain Eukaryota; kingdom Metazoa; phylum Chordata; class Actinopteri; order Cypriniformes; family Cyprinidae; genus Sinocyclocheilus; species Sinocyclocheilus grahami. The sequence goes on from NW_015505687.1 coordinate 441,323, forward strand.
TCTTTCTTGGGTCAAAGTTTTTTAATTGGCAATATTTATTTTTATAACGTAAGTAGGTCAAATGGCTTGTGATGGAAAACCATCTTCCACTCTGGTATCAGCTTATTCAGTCTTAGGGATGATTGAAACTGGCATAGAATTGTTTCAGCTCTGAGTCACACAGAGAGTAGGAGGTCTGGCATCGCTGAATCACTGGCCTATGAATGGTCTGGCCTTTCTTAAGTCTTATTTTTTCTTACTGAATGTGTTCTCATCTTAGTTTTTCTAAATTTAATTTAGAATCTGTCTTTTGATTCATTTTACAGAGAGACATCCAGCATTCCACTCATCCCTCTGGGACTGAAGGAGACAAAGGATGTGGATTTCTCAGTTGCTCTCAAGGTCAGTTTCTTTCACAGCACACCCCCAATGTTAACTTCAGTTATCAGGCCTTCCGTCAAGTGGCTTGTGTGAGACTAAGCTTTTCTAAGTGAAAATGGGAAGTAGGAAAATAAACAATGGAGCCAAAGACTCAATAAAACTTTAATTGTGGTTTTGAAAGTCTACAGTGATGTTTGATGCATGCCCCTTATTATCTTCTAAATAAGTGGGTGTTGAGATGTTTGTTGAGAGACGAGGATCAATCAGATGGGTTTTGGTATGCTTCCAACCTGTAATTTAGTCGAACTGTAATGACAAAGCAATGGTGAATCTATGACACTGTCATTGTTTTCTCACTACAGACAAGTTTAGCCAGGAGAGCAGGCCTGTGAATATGTGACTGTGACGTTTTTGTGTTTGCTTTGACACCGAGAGTAAATGGATATGAAATTTGTTTTCAACAGGACTTCATCCTGGAACACTACAGTGAAGATGGCTCAAACTTTCAGGTTGAGATTGATGACCTGATGGATCTGAGACAGGTATGATGTGACCTCTGTAAAAGTGTTTGGTTCGATTCTCTGTTTAAATTCATAAAATTGCATGACCTTAAAAAAAAACTTACAGTAGACAGGCTCAGAAACACTGATTGACACACAACTGATTGAAGTGAATGTGTGCATTTCAGGCCTGTCGGACCCCCAGTCGTAATCCTTCTGGTGTAGATTTGCTTGCCAGCTACTTCAGTCAACTTTCCTTCTTAGAACCTCGATTCTTCTCCCCTACATGCCAGATTGGCATTTTCTTCACTTGGTACGTTGCATCTCACCCACACCAGCAGTAATATGCTTGTAATGACATTATACACCACTGAATCAGCTGTAAGTTTTTTAATTGGCAATATTTATTTTTATAACGTAAGTAGGTCAAATGGCTTGTGATGGAAAACCATCTTCCACTCTGGTATCAGCTTATTCAGTCTTAGGGATGATTGAAACTGGCATAGAATTGTTTCAGCTCTGAGTCACACAGAGAGTAGGAGGTCTGGCATCGCTGAATCACTGGCCTATGAATGGTCTGGCCTTTCTTAAGTCTTATTTTTTCTTACTGAATGTGTTCTCATCTTAGTTTTTCTAAATTTAATTTAGAATCTGTCTTTTGATTCATTTTACAGAGAGACATCCAGCATTCCACTCATCCCTCTGGGACTGAAGGAGACAAAGGATGTGGATTTCTCAGTTGCTCTCAAGGTCAGTTTCTTTCACCGCACACCCCCAATGTTAACTTCAGTTATCAGGCCTTCCGTCAAGTGGCTTGTGTGAGACTAAGCTTTTCTAAGTGAAAATGGGAAGTAGGAAAATAAACAATGGAGCCAAAGACTCAATAAAACTTTAATTGTGGTTTTGAAAGTCTACAGTGATGTTTGATGCATGCCCCTTATTATCTTCTAAATAAGTGGGTGTTGAGATGTTTGTTGAGAGACGAGGATCAATCAGATGGGTTTTGGTATGCTTCCAACCTGTAATTTAGTCGAACTGTAATGACAAAGCAATGGTGAATCTATGACACTGTCATTGTTTTCTCACTACAGACAAGTTTAGCCAGGAGAGCAGGCCTGTGAATATGTGACTGTGACGTTTTTGTGTTTGCTTTGACACCGAGAGTAAATGGATATGAAATTTGTTTTCAACAGGACTTCATCCTGGAACACTACAGTGAAGATGGCTCAAACTTTCAGGTTGAGATTGATGACCTGATGGATCTGAGACAGGTATGATGTGACCTCTGTAAAAGTGTTTGGTTCGATTCTCTGTTTAAATTCATAAAATTGCATGACCTTAAAAAAAAACTTACAGTAGACAGGCTCAGAAACACTGATTGACACACAACTGATTGAAGTGAATGTGTGCATTTCAGGCCTGTCGGACCCCCAGTCGTAATCCTTCTGGTGTAGATTTGCTTGCCAGCTACTTCAGTCAACTTTCCTTCTTAGAACCTCGATTCTTCTCCCCTACATGCCAGATTGGCATTTTCTTCACTTGGTACGTTGCATCTCACCCACACCAGCAGTAATATGCTTGTAATGACATTATACACCACTGAATCAGCTGTAAACATTACAACTCGTTCAGAGGAAACACACAACTGGTCTGACTGGGCTGTCAGGCTGCCATTGTTGTTTCTATGTTTATACATCTTGCTTTTTCATTCATTTATACCCTAGAGACAAAGGTAGATAACAGGATAAAGAACAAAAATCATCATAAAAAAACTAAAAACAAAGAGAAGTAGCTGAATTACTAATAAAGCTACAGGACGCACTTCAGCATTGCATATTTAACCAAACTAAAAATAAGCCTCATCAGTGCTTTTGTCAACATGAGTTTTAACACATTTTTTGTGCCTACGCAGGTATGACTCTTTTACCGGTGTGCCTGTGTGCCAGCAGAACATCTCTCTGGAGAAAGCCAGCATACTCTTCAACATGGCAGCACTATGCTCCCAGATTGGAACCCGCACCGACAGACAGACACAAGCTGGACTCGAGGACGCCATTGCTGCCTTCCAGAAATCCGCAGGTGAGAGGTTTTAAGTAGATGCACTTGACCAGTAAAGATGCACATAACCAGTTTGGAACATCAGTAATGTGGTACAGATCCAGATTAGTTTGTAAGAAGGCAAGGAAAGTATCCAAAACTCCCATGAACTCCTGCCTTGTGAGAACAGACCATATATTCGGGTTCTGGTTGTGTTTCAAGGTGGAGAGAACATGATGTAATTCTTCCCCCTCATCAGCTGATCTGTCAAAGGCTCATGGGAACTCAGTGGCTTGTGTCAGTTTTTAACCTCCTTAAAATAACAGCAGCATAAAGAGAGATTTGGCTGGCTTTCTTAAGCTATCAAAACAGCCTACCCCGCTGTCTTTCATCACATTGAATGTTTTGTATTTCTCCACCGGAAAGAAGGACCAAATATAATCTCTCTCTCACCTTTTGTTGTTGTGATTATGACAAAGATTGATTGACACATTGTCCTACAAGTCTTTTTTTATCTCTAAGATGTGTTTGTAAAAGCATTAAAAGGAGGAAATGACAGTGCTTTTTACATAAGCCAAATAATGTTGGGAAGTTTAAGAAATTACCTAGAATTTTGGTAACACTTTATTTTAAGGACCAATTCTCACTATTAACTAGCTGCTTATTAACATGCATATTGCTAGCATACCGGCTGTTTATTAGTACTTATAATGCACATATGCACATACTAAAAACCTTTGAAACATTTGAAATCTAATGCCTTATTCTATATGATGACCATCATTTAGATCCCTTAATCCTAATCCTTAACTAAAATAAACTAAACCAGCAAATTAGGAGTTTGAGGAATTCTTAATTAATAGTGAATGTGTTCCCTATTCTAAAGTGTTACCAGAATTTTTGTTTAAATTTCTTTAAATTTAATTTACCCACTGCTGCATTTGAATGCAAATATAAGGGGACTGATTTGTATAGATGCACACTCTGATATTAAATTCTGCTTAATTCTGTCTGTTTGATTTTGTTCGTGTATGTTCTACTGCAGGTGTGCTGCACTACCTGAAGGAGACATTTACACACACTCCCAGTTATGATATGAGCCCTGCAATGCTGAGCATGTTGATCCGGCTGATGGTAGCACAGGCGCAGGAGTGTATGTTTGAGCAAATTACTCTTCCAGGAATCCGAAATGAGTTCTTCAGCCTGCTCAAAATAGCGCAAGAGGCTGCCAAGGTACTAAAAAAATCTGTGATATTACAGTTATTAGTTCAGCAAGGATGTATTAAATTGATCAAAAGGGGCTTTAAAGACTATTTCAAATAAATTATTTTGTTTCAAACATTTGAAATCTATTAATCTAAGAATCAGTTTGCACGAAATTAATTAAAAATAATTAAGCAGTATCGTTTTCAACATTGATAATAATAAATGTTTCTTGAGCAGCCAATCAGCATATTAGAATGATTTCTGAAGGGTCATGTGACCCTGAAGACTGGAGTAATGATGCTGAAAATTCAGCTTTGCCATCACATAATTTACGTTTTAAAATATAGTCAAATACAAAATGGCTATTTTAAATTTGAATAATATTTCACGTGGTGAGTATAAGAGACTTCTTTCAAAAACAATCTTACTGACTCTAAACTTTTGAACGGTAGCGCAAAAAAAAAAAATCAAAGAATATGCTATGATGCATTTTTCGTATGTTCTTTCTGTTGTAATTCATACATGAATACATGACCTATTGATCCTATCAGTATGCGGGTCTGTTTCAAAGCCTAAGGTTATGCCTCTGTTCAGAGTGCTTGTGACATTTACCCCTTTCTCCTTTATATTCTCAGGTGGGGGAAACCTACAGTGAAGTTCACCAGTCCATGATCCAGACCCCCATTAAGAACAACGTGCCCTTTTTCTGGACCACCATGTCCGAGCTGAAGACCAATCACTACAACTCTCTTGCCCATTACTTTGTCTCCACCGCTCTGCTGGACCACCATTGTAAGTCAAGCATTCAATCACAGCAGCCCACTGGAACTTTTAAAGGAGACATATTATGCCCTTTTTTACAATATGTAATATAAGTCTCTGGTGTCCCCAGAATGTGTCTGTGAAGTTTCAGCTGAAAATACCCCACAGATCATTTATTATAACATTTTGAAAATGCCTATTTTGAGTGGAAGCAGAAACACGCTGTTTTTCGTGTCTGTCTCTTTAAATGCAAATGAGCTGCTGCTCCCCGCCCCCTTTTCCAGAATAGAGCTGCGCCATTACAGCTCGGACCTGCTAAAAACATGTGTTTTGGTTCTGATTTATCATGTTTATCGTGCTGAAATCATGCATTTTAAACCATATAAGTTTAAACTTCTGATATACGGTTTTCTGAGCGCACACATCCGAAGCACACGGACAGAAAGCGGCTGTCATAGCATGTGAGTACTAAACTAAATTCTCATTCACACACAAGTTTACGTTAAAAACACACGTGAGTTACAAAAAACAGTCGGTTATGTCTGTGAAGGTAAACAGCTGGGAAATAAATTGCATGTTTATTTTAGATCTGTGTGGCAGCAGTAATATACAGTAAATAAATCAATAAATCCACTGATCTCTTGTCTCTGGGACTGGGACTCTAAACAGTGTTCTGTGCTCGTCTGTGCAGACGAAGACAGAACAGTTAGCATGTTTTCCTCAAACTTTCACCATGGCATTAGAGCTGGTACACCGTTGTCGCTTGCGAAATCAAAATGACAAAATGATGTCACCTTTAAAAGGTTACCTTTGTGTCTCATTCTTAGAAAATGGATTCAGGTATCAGTGCTTTAATGGATTTTTATTCTAAGATGATTTTTTAAGGACATAAAGAGGGAGGTAGAAGAAAGGCAGAGACGGTTTAGTATCTCGGTCAGCATTTGACAGTGTTCTGATAGACTGTGCCAGAACAAATGGGATTATGTAACATTCTTGTTGTTATTCAAGCAGTCACTCCCCCATCCCCTCCCTCTCTCTCTTCTGTTTTTTTTTTGTTTTTTTTTTGTCTCCGTGACAGACATTTTTAGCTATTAAGAAGTTCATTTGGACTCAACAGACCAAGTAAATACACAATGGGTTTTGTAAATGCCTTAACATTTAACATGGCCTCTGTGGAATGCGATGAAATTTACAGGAATGGACATGTTTTCTGTTTTATTGAACAAATCAATGCAGTGTTTAAATATTGGTGATTTATGTGTCTGTATGTGTAGTGACACCCAGTGATGACGAGGACAAGCAAGAGAAGGCTCTGTCACAACTATATGATACCATGCCAGAGGGACGTTCTCCTCTTGACATTCTAAAGGATAAGGAGGAGAGACGGCGGATAGGTGAGAGGCTCCTATATACAGACCTGTCTGGTTACATAGTGTAAATGATTGGGATATTCCAATTAAGCACACTAAACTAACATTTTCTGTCTGTTTGCTCAGGTAAAGCTCATCTGCAGCGCTCCATCATGGGACACGAAGAGGCCATCCGCACACATTCTCGCTGTCGACACCTGCAAAAACTGGACATCCTGAGTGACATCCTACAAGCTGGCCTCAAGCGCGCTCTTACCAAGTTTGAACAAAACGACAAGGAAGATGAGTTCACAGACTACATGCTTGCGCCAGATATCATCTGTGAGTCTGAGACAGACAACTGATATTAATGGTCACACTAGACCAGGGCTGTCCAAACTCGGTCCTGGAGGGCCGGTGTCCTGCAGAGTTTAGCTCCAACTTGCCTCAACACACCTGACTGGAAGTTTCTATGCCTAGTAAGAGCTTGATTAGCTCGTTCAGGTGTGTTTAATTAGGGTTGGAGCTAAACTCTGCAGGACACCGGCCCTCCAGGACCACGTTTGGACAGCCCTGCACTAGACTTTCTACTTTCTAAAATGTTTACAGTCACTGCAACGGTCGTAATATGACGTCACACTCTAAAAATATCTACTCCACTTTATTGCAACACTGCAATCCTGCAGATTTAAAATTTGTGTTCTTTTAATTCAGCTAAGAGTCATGCCTTCATGATAGAAATTCGGAGGGCAGAGTTCATTAAACTTGAACATTGGAACACTGTGCAATTCGCATGAGCTTGCATTTCCTGTCTCTCACATTTGCATGAGTATTATGGAAGTCAGTGGAGCGAAAAGTGTAGTGTGTCAGAAACGCATTTAAGCATGACACATTTGTATCATAAACACTAATGCATCCGGATGTGTCCTGGCTCATTTGAGATGCATGTTGCTTACTGGTATAAATAAATGTTCTGTCTCGCCTGATCACGTGATTGGCTCATTATGTAGAAAGTTGTTATCGTTTGTTTGTTTAAATCTAAAAAGTGTCCTATATGCAACGGTGAGTTTGTTTTGGCCGAAGCATCGCAGTTTAAACTGCGATTTGGTCTGAATGAGATTTTCAGAATAGAACCTGCATCTTACTGTAGAGAACCACAGTGGTTATGTAAGTTCAGTTGACCGTGTAAATATGCTGTAACCCTGTTTTCTTCCTCCTCTGTCAGCTAAAACAGAAAAGAAAGCGGAGATGGAAATTCCAGCTGCCACCAAGGTGAAAGTCAAAGACCTATTCCAGCGGCTGGTATGTGGGCTACTAATTTTACTCAAAGACATTTTGAGCTCTTTTCACAGCACAGGAATGCTCTTGCAAATTTGCAGGTTTCTTAGTACACCGAATAGTTTTACACTACATCTAAGTATCCTGTGAGCATGTGTGCTGTTGAACAGACCCATGTTGATTGACCTGTACACACTGGCCAAACAGACCACAACCTCAACAATCCAAGGTTCTAGTTTCATTAGTAAAACCAAAATACTGCAATCAGTTGGGAATGGCACCAAGTTGTAATTTTGAATTTTTGGGGAATCTGTTTGGTCAGTCTGTAGAGTATTATACTCCTTTTACAATACTAATATGAATAACCCTGGTTTGAACATGAATTTCAAAGTTCTATGACATCCTGTTACTATGACTTTATGAAACTCAAATCAACTTTGTCATCACTATTACCTAACTCATACTTTGTGTTAGGGGTTTGAACAAACTCCTAACCTTAAGTATTTAATGTTGGCACAAAACTCATCCTTCACTATTTGTCCACAGACAGATACTTATTGAACAGCTTGTTGAGGGGAGATGTGCTGTTACATTTTAAAGTGTTTTTAAAACTTGATTCCTCCTAAAAACATTAGTTTTTAGGAGAAATAAAGTGTATAGAATTGTCACGTCACAGTGTAAAGAGTGTAACGTTATTTTGGATTATTGCAGAAAATAAGCTCTGTGACCATTAAATGTTTAGAATTTGTATATGTTTTGTTCTTCAAGATAATCTTCACAGATGAACATAACTTTTATGAATTTTGAAGCCTAAATACAGTTGGCAAAAGTAAAAAGCTAAAATAACTTTACCACGGTCTCATGACTTCAACGCCATCATCACTAAACTAATTACAAAATTACAAAAATGACTGGCTTCAGAACAATGGAAACGGTAGTGCAAAAATGCTAACTTTTTATGACTCATTGCTGCAAACCTTTTTTTGGATTTTCATTGGGTTTTAATAAAAAAAATAAAAATAATTCCTCTAATTATGATATATCAGGATGGTGTGGTTGTACCATCCTGATTGTTTTATGCCCACTCAATATAAAGGTGATTTTTAATTTAAGAATTAAAAACATGTTCATCATAGAAAAGGTTTGTCATATGTTTTAACTGCATTTTTAACGTATTAAATTGAATAGATGAGACAAAAAAAATAATGTGATGGAATTTGTCTTTATTTTGGGTTTGATTTCTGTAATACCTCAAGTCTTCCTCTGCAGAAATTCTGTCAAATAAAAAAACATTTGAGAACCACATTGACGTATATATTCCGTTCCCTCCGGCTGTGGGGAGCAGGGTAATTCAGGTGAAGGAGGCAGAGTTTATGATGTGGTTAGTTTTATGGAAGCGTATGTTTGAGTTTTACCGCCTTCAGATGTCTGAGTGACCTTCAGAGAGTTTAAAGAACCACTGCTGTGATCCTGTAGCAGTTGCCATGGGCACTTTAAATGACCCCCTCACTTGAATTACATTTCCGTAATACACAGGGAGTTCAGTTTTACATATAAGCTTTGCAAGTCCTTAATGGTGTTGAGTGGCCTTTTTGAGGCAGAGGTCAACCATATGCTGCATATGCCTTAAACCAGTGGTTCTGAACCTTGATGACTTTAAAGGGATACTCCACCCCAAAATGAAAATTTTGTCATTAATCACTCACCCTCATGTCGTTACAAACCCGTAAAAGCTTAGTTCGTCTTCGGAACACAATTTAAGATATTTTGGATGAAAACCCACGCTGAACGCAAGCAGCGTACGCTCTTCTGTGTCAGCCGCGCTGCACGGATGCACTGTTTTCGTTCAAATCAAAGCGTAAATACACATAGAAAACGTATCCTTGTGTCGCGGCTGACACAGAAGAGCGTACGCTGCTTGCGTTCAGCGGATATTCTCCAAAATGGCACTACAATGATGCGGAGAGACACAGAGGAGACAAATTGTTGAATAAAGTCGTTATTTTTGTTTTCTTCACATACAAAAAGTATTCTCGTCGCTTCATAATGTTACGGTTGAACCACTGATGGCTGATGGACTATTGGATAAGCCTCCCGGTTTTCATCCAAAATATCTTAAATTGTGTTCCAAAGATGAACGAAGCTTTTACAGGTTTGGAACGACATGAGGGTGAGTAATTAATGACAGAATTTTCATTTTGGGGTGGAGTATCCCTTTAAAGGGGTCATATGATGCAATTTCAAGTTTTCCTTTCTCTTTGGAGTGTTACAAGCTGGTTGTGCATAGATAAGATCCCTGAAGTTGCAAAGACTAAAGTCTCAAAACCAAAGAGATATTCTTTATCAAAGTTAAGACTTTGCCACGCCCCCCTAAGGGGCCATTCACATATCGCGTTTTTTGCGCACTCAAGTTCGTTATTTCAAATGTAGACGCGCGGCAGGCGCGCTCATAATGGAAGCGACGTGGTCGCGACGCGCACGAGGTGCGACGCGCTAATTTTTTCTAGGCGCATCGAGATAAAAACATTTAAACTTTTCTGAATTCCGCAAGCGCACCGCGGGTCAACGCCTAGCACATATCTACCTCACTATGTGGAAATATTAGCATAATGCGGCCCAAATGTGCACGCAAAGAAAGAAGGCGTGGTTTCAGTAACCGCAGTTAGTGTTGAAGCAGCCATGTCAGGGAGACGCTGTGTGTTTCTAGGCGAAAGCAAAAGCACTTTATTTGGCCTTCCGAAAGTAAGGCATTTAGAAATCTTTAAGATTACTTACAACAGAACAGCAATGCATTTTATGGACGACCGTTTCGTGAACCTAGGAGAGGAGGTAATTCTAACTTTGCTATGACAATCTGGCGCTTCTGAATCAGCTACTGTTTTGTTATTAGTTTAAGTATTTGCTATTGACTCCAAATGCGGAGTTTTGCGCTCTGTGTGTGTGTGTGTGTGTGTGTGTGCGTGCGTGCGAGGGAGAGGTGTGTGTGTGTGCGTGTGCGCGCGCGAGAGAGAGAGCTGTGTGTGTGTGTGTGTGTGTGTGTGTGTGTCGCGCGAGAGCGAGACACATCACAGCGGAGCCAGCCGTCTAATGCGGAGTTTTGCGCTCTGTGTGTGTGTGTGCGTGCGTGCGAGGGAGAGGTGTGTGTGTGTGTGTGTGTGTGTGAGAGAGAGAGCGCTGTGTGTGTGTGTGTGCGCGCGCGAGAGAGAGAGCTGTGTGTGTGTGTGTGTGTGTGTGTGTGTGTGCGCGAGAGAGGGACATAGAGAGAGAGAGCGAGAGCGCGAGACACATCACAGTGGAGTCTTAACCATGGCTTGTGTACTGCAAACACATATTCATCGCTGTGTCTGTCACGCGACTCTGTTCCCCTTTCGGGCTCTGTCTTTACATTTATTTTGAAAGATGAAGCTGCGATTATGGTAAGAGCCGCGTTACATTTCCGACGAGTGCTTGCGGTGTTCAGCCAATTTTAATGAATCAGAGCAGACTGCGCTTGTCGGAAGGAGGGACTTTGTAGAA